>NC_068359.1:47497881-47691667 GCF_020536995.1 Dreissena polymorpha | reverse complement strand
GTGTTGAATATATGAAGACATAATGTTCAAACACTCACGTGATCACCAAATGAAGATGGTACTGGTACTGGTACAAGGCAATAAACGTACTTCAGGAATTTCATTGCAAGTCTGTCCATGTAGTAACAAAGTATTGACGATGGTCTTTTTACTTCTATTGCAGAGATGTCATTCCCCAAACTGAGCACTCCAAAGAAAGGTGATCAGAGAGAGGGCAAGAGTAAAGGAAAGAAATCAAAGTTTTAAAGACGACATCAGTGACAATTCGGACTTTGTGACACCCAAGAAAAAGAAGCGATTCAAAAGCAAAATCTTAGATGCCAATATTTCAGACAGTAATTCCAAAGAAGAGGCAAATGGGAAAAAGGGAGCCAAAAAGGAAAAAGGTAAGGAACCATAAGGGTTGGTAAGATATGTTATCGCCAACAATTTATTCACCATTTTATTGGTGATGAATTGAGAAAAATGCTCTGCTTTGCAAAAGGTACAAAATGGTTGAATTTTCGTATGATGATTGTTTTATGCATTTACTTTGTTAATTGTGCAATTTGCAGCAAAGGGAAGCGTAAGGCAGAAGATAGCTCAGATGAGGACACATATACAGGAAATAGAAAATCCAAGGACAAGAAACGGCGCAGGATCAAAAGAATGGCGTACAGTGATGTATGTCTGTCTTTCCGTCACACTTTGCGTTTAGGTTTTGCGTTAAGGTTTCCAAAAATGCTCATAACTTCTATGTCACTTCAGATAGCAACTTGATATTTGGCATGCATGTGTATCTCATAGAGCAGCACATTTTGAGTGGTGAAAGATCAAGGTCATCTTTCAAGGTCAAAGGTCAAATTTATGGCTTTAAAGCGGCGCAGAAGGGGGGGCATTGTATTTCTGACAAACACATCTCTTGTTTCATCTGTTTCACATAATTTAGTGTTGCTGTTGTGCACATTAAACAAACTAAGAATATGTGATATTGTTTAAAAACATTTACAAATAAATAAGTTTGCTCAATGACAATATTTTCAAGGCAACTGAATACCTATTTCCTCATATTACTCTTGTACATATAAATATTGTGGTGATCTTGGCAGTATTTTACGTTCATAAGTCCATTTGCACACAAAGATGCTATTATTCTGTATTTAACAAGCACTTATTACTTAGTATCAATACGATGCATGATCACACCTTTAAAAACCCTCAACAAATTATTCTCTAATAATTCAGGAAGACGACATTGGGACAGACAAAGAGGACGTCCCAGACCCTGGCGGGTATCTCAAGCGTCGTAAGATCAGGAAGGTTCAGGGTCAGAAGAAGCTTGCAGACGAGACAATGGCTGCTCAGAAGGCAGAGGAATCTCGGAGAAAACGTATTGAGGAGAGGCAGAAAGAGGTATGGTAGCAGTGAAAGACTGTATCAGTTTACTGATATCCAGTTATAAATACCAAAAAATCCACTTAAGAATTGTTATAATAAATTAAAAAATATTTGAAAAAGGAAGGTCATATTCTGTATTTACAAAGGGAAATCTTAAGTTATACTGCAAGGACAATTTCAGATCAACTTGTTAAAAATGTGTTACTATTAAACAAATAAAATGGCCTTGGAGTCAAGGATGTTTGTGAATCTGAGGAATTTCCGTGAATATTTGCATCATTCATTCCAGTACAACGCTTACATACAGGTGGAAGGGCGGAGGAGGAAGGGGACATTCCAGAGGGCACTGAGCGGAGCAGGCCATTGACACGTCTAGCACCAACGATAAGATTCTTGGGTCGCCCCGCAAGGTTCTGGTGACGACCAAGTGCGTCCTGGAGATGGACGAGAACAAGAAGCCACTCATAGAGGTGGATAGGACCCTCATTAGGAAACTGAAGCCCCACCAGGTGGAAGGTTAGTTTGCGATTACTAGAATTAAACTTATAAGATGCCTTGTATGGTGTTGACAAAAACTTTCTGTTGTTTTATCTGATGTCAATATTGTAGACTGAGTATATAATTGACTACTCTTCTATTTTGGCTCTTATATTGTTCAACATCTCAATTTAAGTTCTATTTATCCTGATATCCACCTCATTTTTTTCTTTTGTGTTACTATATCTAAGTAGTATCAATTTCGTTATCATGTTGGGTTTATTTGAAGAATAAGTTGTTGACAAAAAGATTTTGTTATCATGGGCATATTTGGTAAATTTAATGTAAGATTGGCACAGTCATTTCAGTAGATTTTCAAGCTTGTCAAACATGTTATCAAATTCTATGTCTAAATAAAGTTGACTTATTGTTTCCCAGCTGTGCGGTTCATGTACAACTGCTGTGTGGAAAGATTGGTTATACTGAAGAAGGAAGAGGGAGCAGGCTGTATCCTGCTCACTGATGGGATTGGCCAAAACACTTCTGTAAGTTGGGAACCATTCTCTGTAGCTATTTAGGGAGGGGCTGTATCCTGGCTCACTGTATGGGACTGAGCAAAACACTGTAAGTTTGGACCCATTTTCTGTAGCGATTTAGGAGGGGCTGTATCCTGGCTCACTGTATGGGACTGGCAAAACACTGTAAGTTAGGAACCATTCTCTAGCGATTTAGGGGAGGGCTTGTTATCCTGGCTCATTGCATGGGACTTGGCAAAAACACTGCCATGAGTTCAAAATTATTGCTCAATTCTTATGTGTTACAGCTTCACTTAACCCAAAGTGAAATGATCGTTATCTTTCAATATTTCCCAACATATATTTACTTACAGTGTTTTTTGGTGGAACAACCATAAACATAAGCTGTATGATCTCAGATTTATTTTGTTAATAAATCAATGGACCTCGGATCATCTTTTTCCTCAGGTGATCACTTTTGTACATACCATGTTAAGCAACGTGAAGCTAACAAAGATGTACAAGTGTCTTGTTGTGTGTCCACTCAACACCTGCCTAACTGGGTCAACGAGTTCCAGATTTGGCTGGACGACGTCGACTTTGAAATCAAGGTATGGTATTTGCATAGCTGACTTAAGATAAAGGTAGTAAAATGAAATCTGTCCCATGGAAAACAAAGGCCCTTTTCAAATGGCTCCTAAGAAATTTTATAAACGAAGTGATTTTTAAATGAAATATTCAATTTCATTTATAATCAATTTATTTTATACTTAAAATTGGCATTACAACATATTTAGTCAAAACTATCTTTAAACAAACTGACCACAATTTAAAAATAGTGAGCAATGCTATAAGTGGTCCATCAAGCTTTAAAAGTCTTGTAAAATTCGAGGTTCTTGTATGCATAAAAGTTTCAATTATGGTATGTACATGAGAGTTTAAAATGGTTTAGCAAATGTTAGCAAAATATAAAGTATACAAGTGAACATTTATTTTTTCAGCCTTTTAACCCTTTTCCACTCAGAAGCAAAGTGAAAATGGCTATGTGCAAACAGCATAAACCAGAACGGCATGTTTATGCTGTTTGCTGATCATTAGTATCTAAGGGTTGGAAATGAAGCCTTTAAAACTTTAATCCAGTTAGAAAGGTCTTTAATTAAATTTAACTTTCTTAGGGACTACAAATGCGTGAAAATAAGTATCTAGGTGGTAAAGTTAAAGTTGCTGATGGCTGTTTTTCTCATCAGGTGTACGAGATGTCGCGGGTGAAACTGAACTTTGAGCGTGCCCAGATGCTGGAATGAGTGGCACGAGGGCAGGGCGGGGGGTGATGATTCTCGGCTATGACATGTACAGGAATCTTGTTAAGGGGTCACACTGCAAAAACGAAAAGCAGAAGAAAATATTCTTTGAGGCGCTCTCTAACCCTGGTAGGCTTGAGTTCACATTTATTTAAGATTAGGTGATATATGAAAATATTTAATTTAATGTTAAGCTGTAGATTGTATAGCTTTATTACATTGAAAGCTGTGAGCTTTTATACACACTCTTGAGTCCCTTGCCTGGGAAGTACATGTTCTTGGTTTCTGAAAGATTCTATGAATATGTTCCATTTAGAAATAGAATACGGGACCACCCGGTAGATAATAAAAATATTAAAATATTTCATTTTACAGGAAGTCTTCATATGAATTCCTCATCCGTAATCCCATTTGATGATCTACTAAACCTTAATTGTTTTTATTTGCATTTCTTTCAAGCTATTTTGGCTATTGAGGAACTCGTGTTTCTTCAGGTCCTGACCTTGTTGTGTGTGATGAGGGACACATCTTGAAGAATGACAAGACCTCTCTCTCCAAGGCCATGAACACAATAACGTCACGCCGAAGGATTGTTCTCACCGGCACTCCTTTACAGAATAACCTTGGAGAATGTTAGTTTTCAACCCTTTTCCGCTCAAAGCAAAGTGAAAATGGCTATATGCACCCAGCATAAAACCAGAACAGCCTGCAAGTAACTTGCAGTCTAACCAAGTAGTATGCTGTTTGCTGCTCATACGTATCTTAGGGTTTGATATGAAGTCTTTAACACAAAAACTTGAATCTAGAAAGAAAGGTCTTAAATTAACAGGATTAGAAGATGTACTTGAAACAATGACCATTTTGCATGCGTCATGTTATGTATCCCTTGTTACAGACCACTGCATGGTGAGCTTTGTCAAGCCCAGCCTTCTCGGTACCAGGAAGGAGTTCTACAACCGCTTTGCCAACCCGATCACAAACGGACAGTGTAGCGACTCCACCCCTACGGACGTGAAGGTCATGAAACGTCGCGCCCATATCCTCCACAAACTTCTGGCAGGGTGTGTCCAGGTAAGTGGTGGATGAAGATAATGTTAATGTGGTGTTAGTATAATGCACTATTTTATGTCAATTTAATGTAATGGTATATGTTAATGAAATGTATCATTTTTCATTCTGAAGAGGTACATATTCTGGTTGAATAACCTTAGATACTTTCAGATTATTATTGTTATGTGAAGAGCACTTCACCAATAAAAAAGATCTTATAAGTAACTAGAACTTGATAAAAGCTGCATCAAAATCAAAATTTCTTAAACAAATTTCTTCAAATGATTACAGCTTGATTAATGTTCCCTATAAGCTAATATAATATATTGTAACTTCCTCCCCCTTCCCCCCCCCCCCCAAAAAAAAAATAAGTCATGCTTTCGCTCTTTGAACAAATTTTGCGTTTGAAGGTATTTATTGTTTATTCGCTTGAAAAATTACTGTTAATTAATTTTCAGAGGAAAGATTACTCGGCCCTCACAAAATTCCTTCCTCCCAAGATGGAGTATGTGATTTCCGTGCGACTCTCAAAAGTGCAGATGTCCCTGTATGAAAAGTACCTGGAGCTGTCAGGGGTGACCACCAACCCTGACACAAAAACCAAGGGGGCGCAACTCTTCAAGGACTATCAGGCCCTCATGAGGATATGGACCCACCCCTGGGTGCTGAAACTTGACGAGATCCGACAAGAGAATAAGGTGGCCCAATTAACCATACAATTTATAAAAAATGAGCCTCGCTTTCGGAAAAAAACATGGCTTAATGCATGTGCATAAAGTGTTGTCCAAGATTAGCTTGTAGAATTTGCATAGGCTAATCAGGGACGACACTTTATATCTAAGCTATACTTTTTCTAAACAAAAAAAAATATGCAAGCAGAAAGGGTCATCCCTGATTAGCCTGTGCATAGGTACATACAATAAGCCCCATTTTCCCAGAGCCAGGCTGAAATGGAAAGCATGAGATTTATTTGTAAAATCTTTTGAAAATGTATTGTGTGCATATGTTAAATTTTTGAGTTATTTAAGATAGTGTTCAGTGTGGGAGTGTCAGAACAGATGAGTTATCAGCAACACATGCTTATCCGATATAGTGGTATCCTTGTTATTAACATGCCTTGTACCCTTGTACGGTATTCTACATAAATCTCCTGACAAGAAAGGCTCGGGTCCCATTTGGATTTCCCTTGGAGAGAGAATAAGCCCTTATAGTTGGATATTTATTCATTCTATTTTGTTGAAACATATTGTGAACACTTTTTTTTGTCCAGCGTCAGTTTGATGACAGCAAGGATTCTTTCATAAAGGATGAAGACAGTAAGGCTGAAGACTTATTTATAAATGACTCCACCACGTCGGATGAGGATGATAACGTTATGTCCGACGACTCGACGAAGAAATCCAAAAGTAAGAAAGGCAAATTTCCATGTAAGCTGACTGTGTTTTTCATAATAAGACTGTGGGGACTGCGCAGGCTTATCTGGGATGACACTTTATGCACATGAATTAACCCTTTCCCACTCAGAAGGAAAGTGATATAGCCATATGCAACCAGCATAAAACCAGAACAGCCTGAGAGTTACTGGCAGGATGTTTAGGTTTTATGCTGTAAGTTGCTAATCAGTACCTTAGTGTTTGAAAAGAAGACTTAAAAATTAATATATTTAGCAAGGTCTTTCATTTAATATGATTATCGAAGGCACAACAAACGGGTGTGGCATATATCAATAAATTACACTTTTCCCCCTATTTCAGAGGAGGGTGCGGGATCCTCGTGTATGGACGAAGCTGACATGGGGTACGGCGGCCCCAAGGAGCTCACCTCCGAGTGGTGGGCGGAGTTTGTCAAGGAGGAAGATAAGTACAAGCTGGAGCTCTCTGGCAAGCTCAAACTGCTCTTCGAGATACTCAAGATGTGTGAGGACATAGGCGACAAAGTGTAAGTTGGGTGCTAGGATTAAAGTTTGTATAGCAAGAATTGGCACACCTAAACCTCAATTCTTGACAAGCTTCTCGTGTATTCTTTTAAGCCCATCAATTTCTAAATTGAAGGGATTAATTTGAAATGAACGAAAGAAAAACACTAAATAAAATTGATGATATAAATAATGATAACAAAATAATGTGAATATACTGTTAATATTTGGGGTAATCCACTTACTGGAAATATAACGGTAGATTATTTATTTCACTTGTTTTTGGTGTGTTTTTTATAAACGCAAGCTTAAAGATGATGTATTTTATTAAATACAGTGTAAGTGATATGTGCTAACATGTGATCTCAGTTTCATGGTCACTAGATGTTTATTTGCTTGTTTAAGATACTGGGAAGCAATCTTCACACTAACTTTTTGCCCAAATTATTATGATGTCGATTGAAATTTGCTTCTTGCCTGACCCTAAAAATTTAATCTATATAATTTTCCGATTATAATTATCCCCTGCTAAAGGCTGATGGATATTGAATTTGCTTTGTCCGTCCATCCATCAGTCTGTCAGTCCGTCCGTCCGTCAGTCACAAAACGTTCATGGTTATATCTCAGAAAATTTATAAGATAACAACAAGAAACTTTATGGATGTAAAGATATCAATGCGGAGAAGTGCCATACACATGAGCCATAATCCTACACTTTCTTATAACAGAGTTGTTGCCCTTTGTCTTTTTTTATTATGATGTAACTTTTCAGGGCTATATCTGAGATAAAACCCAAGACTTCGACACAAAACTGTATGGGTGTATTGATATCTATGACAAGAAGTGCCATGCAAAAGATACCATAACTTTACACTTTTTAGCTCCACTTTTTGAAGAAAAATGAAAGCTATACTACTCACCCCGGCGTCGGCGTTGGTTAAAGTGTTTTATAAAGTCAAATAACTTTATCACTATCAAAGATTATTAACTCAAACTTGGACTACTTATTTATGGTAACAAAACAATTGTTTAGGTCAAGGTGCATAAATCTGTCAGCATTATTTTTAGAGGTATGCCCCTTTTTAACTTAGAATTTCGGGTTAAATTTTTAATAAGTTCAATAATTTGAATACTATCAAAGATAATCAATTCAGACTTGAACTACTTCTTTATGAGGACAAGACACTTGTTTAGGTCTAGCTGGATAACTTTGTCAACAATATTTTTAAAGTTATGCCCCTTTTTAACTTAGAATATGTTGTTATATTTCTAAAACTTTAACACTTTCAAAGACATTAAACTAAAACTTGGAATACTTCTTAATGACAACAAGACAATGGTGTTGGTCAAGGTGCATAACTCTGTCAGCATTATATTTAGAGTTATGCCACTTTTTAACATAATTTCGGGTTAAAATTTTTAATAAGTTCAATAATTTTAACACAATCAAAGATAATCAATTCAGACTTTGATAAGGATAGCTAGCTGGATAACTCTGTCAACAATATTTTTAAAGTTATGCCCCTTTTTAACTTAGAATATGTTGTTACATTTATAAAAGTTTAACACTATCAAAGATATTTAACTCTAACTTAAAATATTTTGTACGACAACATGTCACATATGAAGGTCAAGCTGCATAACTCTATAAGCATTATTATTAGATTTATGCCCATATTTAACAAAGAAATTTGGGTTAAATCTTCATTTATGTTCAATAATTGGAATACAATCAAAGATAATCAATTCAGACTTGGGCTTCTTCCTTATGGTGACAGGACTCATGTGTGGTTCTAGCTAAATAACTCTCTCAACAGTTTCTTTACAATTATGACCCTTTTGTAACTTAAATAGTAGGTTTAATTTCTATATTTTTAAGACTATCAAAGATATTTAACTCAGACTTGGAATTTTTGAGACTTTGAACACTTTCTACAAGATGCATGTATTATTAAGCTGCTCACATTTTGTTTAGTTAAGTTATGCTCTTTTTAACTTAGACATTTTCGTTGAAGTTTTATAAATTGAACACTTGGGTAAAACACTAATGCCAGACATAAGTAAAATATCTCTTATAATATTGTATGTGTGACCTACAGTTGATTTTACCCTAACTTCATTTTTTATTTACTGTCACTAATGCAAATAGCCATTTGCTGTCTTTCTTGATACTCCTTTTGCTTCAATATCAAGCATTTTTTACTCTATCAAAACTGAGAAAAGTCGAACATGCTGTCCTACCGACAGCTCTTGTTTAAATTACAGTATAGTTATTGCCCTTTGTTATTTTGTATTGTTTAACTTTTTAGGGCTATATCTCAGATATGCTACAAGATTTTAATATGAAACTGCATGGGTGTATAGTTATCAATGAGGAGAATTGAAGTGCATAAAACAATTACCCAACACTTAAATAATTGTTTGAATTATTCCATATATCAAGGGATTTGCACCCATCCATAAACAAACTTTATTTGGCGGGGGGATATCAATTTAACTAATTAGCTTGTTTTCCTTGGCCTGGGCTATGGACAAGTGTTTCAATATGAAGAGTAAAAGAATGTGTGACTGTTGTTTGCTGAAAATGTATCTGTTTAAAATCATCTGCAAGACTGGTGCTCCATAGTGTTTTAAAATCAGTAATTCTGTTGTATACATGTATCCGGTCACAAAGCTCTGTTGGTGGTGTAGAAACAAATTTTTTGGTTTAAACCGATACATAAAGTGAACAAATTCGAGATTGTCATTATGAACTGATTTCAAATCAAATTTATCAAAATTTTCAAATGATACGAAAATCTATTTTTTTAAATACGAACAATAAAGTTCCAATCAATATTTATCGCCCAAAATCTGGCTAATATATACAAAAATCTAGTTAGCAAAAGCTGATTTAGTAGTATTAATTAAGTCATTTTGTATTTCAAGGCATACTTGTTGTTACAGGCTAGTCTTCAGTCAAAGCCTTCTCTCCCTTGACATCATTGAGGATGTCCTGGCAAAGTTACATGAAGTAAATCAGCCAGAAGCCAGCAGCGATGGAGACAGTGCTGGAAACAAGGACGGGAAAGCGGGAGATAAACCAGTGGAGGTTGCGGCTGGGGGAAGTGAAGGGGCCTCCTCGTCGAAGATAGGGGCTGGTGAAGGGGCCAGCAAGGAGTTGAGTGAGGAGGACAAGACGGCCAAGGAACTGAAAGAAAGGGTTAGATATACATAGTGTGTACACTATACCTGCCGCAAACAAAGTTTGTGGGGTTCCATATTGGAATGACTGTCTGTTGGTTGTGTCCCTGTGAAACAGTCAGTCCGCCTGAAATAGTTAAGGCAAGCAATACTGGCAAAGTCTTGCAATGGCAGAAATCATGTTTGTTAAAAACCTCTAGTTGATCTTAGTAAGGCCAGGCCATCTCGCTTGAGCTCAGAATTGTCGGTGTGCGGATCAGGAGTTCGAATCCTGGCTTGGCCACACAACATGTGCAGGGATTGATCATTAAACTTTGTCGTTGGCCATTCTGTAACTCTTGATTTAAGTGTAGCAGTTATCAGTAGCTGTCGTAAGTTTGTGCACTTTTTACTGGTTAACTGGTGAGAAGGACTTAGCTGTGTTTTTGCATTAAAATACAGAGGGATTATATTCAAACATACTTATTAACTGTTTGAATGTCATAAATACGTTACCTGCTATCTTATAGCTTTCTCCTTTCCAAGGGGAATAACTCTTTCGGAATTTTATCTGGGAATCGGCCACCTCCATACCGTAATGCAGGCCAGGTTAAACATAGTGCAATGCAACTTAGGCAAAAACCGGTTACCAACCCTCAATATTCTTTCCGGATCGACCATGTGAATACGTGTCTTTTACGGCTCTGAATTGAAAATAGTTTTTCAATTTATTTCACTTGGTTGAATTGGGAAGATGACAATATCAACGAGCGAGGCATGGTATAGGGGAGATAATCCTGGGTTATGGTAAGGTTAGGATTAGGATTAGGGGTCGGGTTAGAGTTAAGGTATGGTTTAAGGCTAACCCTAACCCTAACCATTACCCTAACACCCTAACCCACCCCCCCCCCAATGCGCATTACAATACCATGCCTCGCTCGTTGTCGTTGTCCGCTTCCCGGTTGATTGGGGTTTTGAATAGATAAATTGTGTTATTTATTTGTTCACTTCTCATTCGGATTAATTTATGTGGATTTAATGGACTTTTGTATCATTTGTAAAGGTAAGCCATGCTTGTTTTTATCGAACAATGGTTTATTTCTACCATGCTGGGTGTTTTCAGGCGCGAACGAGCACGTGCAAAACGTATTTTTCTAATACATTGCGAGAACGTGCAAAGCGTGATCTTCTAATGTGTTACGAGATCGTGCAAAGCGTGTTCTTCTAATTCATTGACATATTGTTTATCATTTTCCATTGTGTGCACTAATGATTTTAACGTTCTGTATGAAAATCTAATTGATGGTCATTTTATTTTTCAACTCTTTTGAATTAAACTTTTGTTTAATTTATGATCCACGGCAGTGTTATTATAATTTTCATTATGGGCAAATAATGATTTTATGTGGCGTATGATTATCTGGTCTGTTTCCAGTTTATTGTTGAATATGTTTTGCTCTCGTTTTTCATATAATCGACTACATGATGGTCGCAGATGCAAGAGTTGATAAAAACCCGTTGACTTCGCAGACAAGTTGGATGACAAGTTGCAGCATCAGTTACCGGGTACAGGGCAAGATGGCGACCGTACTGAGCTTATTAAGTTTAACAGTCTGTCAACATCAGACCAAATGGCGTCCCCATACGCCGGTCTCTGCCCGACGGCCAATTTCTGACCATTTTGCCACCGCCATACTTTGGTCACCATCCGGTGACAACACTGGTCATATGACCGGTACGTCACCTAGGACGTTGATCACGGACCTTTGCTTCTACATTGCTCGACGTCTGACCGGCCCGGCCGGTCCGGTCGTGTCATCGGTCCGGTCCGGTCACCGGTCTTGTCCAGTCATGTCTACATTCCACGTGTGATGGTTTCCTTATGGCATCCACACATGTTGCAGTCACCGAACCGTATTTGTAAACAAACACTAGTTCGTTTAACTTTCAGGCTTCGAGATTAGGTGTTCATTTCTCCTCTACGACTACAATGGACACTTTATGCCTATTAATACTGATAATCTACCGTTGTTTTCCGGTCTACATTATCAGATGACTTCGTGGATGGTCATTTTTCTGCACCAGATTTTCCATTCTGACGAAGTTATATTATACCGGTCCGATCAACGGACATCGGTCACCATTCACCGGTCATATCACCGGTCACTGGTCACCGGTCAGAATAAGTAGTCGTTCATCATCATCGGCTTATTTTTTCTCCTCGTCTTTATTATCATCATCGGACTATTCTTCCTCCTCTTCATCGTCATCGAATGAATCTTCGTCGTCTGCTTCAATGATGTATCATCGCTATCGGATTGGATTTTTGGCACGCTCTTCTTTTCCGATCAGTTCTCGACATTGATGTCAGACCATATGGATTCCACCATATTTCGGTCTTTAACTGGTAGCGTCACCGGTCATATTATGACTGGTCCGTTCACCTGGCTACAGTTACCGGTCATTGACCGGTCCGGTTCGGTCACCCGTTACCAATCACCGATATTACACTGTGTTATCATCGGTTAATTTTATAGCATCACGGGTATCTTCTACATTATCTAGTTGTATACCCCTGGCTATGATTGCATTGAATACAATATTTTATGCATTCAACAATCTACATGACATTTTGTGTTTTTCAATACTGATGTTTTACTGGCGACCGTTGGTTACCAAATCATCTCCGCTGATTTGGTCTTTGGTTGATTTTCCTGACCAGCTATCCATTCTGGTGCTGGTTATTAACTACTAATACTAGAAGATTATGAAATACCTATATGTCGGCTACAGACTTTGCAGTCACAGTCATGGAACAGTTGGGACACATACGTGACTCTAGCAGGATTAGCAAGACCACATTTCGTGTCGACTTCTGCTTTTCTATTGCTCCTACGACAGTGCATGTTTTCAAGTTACTGGAATCAACAAAATTTCTGACATTATCATACTTTCGCTTCCTATGCCAGTTGTTTCTACTACTATCTCAGTTTTTTACTCTATGTTGGAGAATTACTAACTGAGAGAGTTCTGATACATAAGATTGCCTACCAGATTGACCGCATGGCGGCTACAGTCTTGTAGATGGCTTGGGAGCTATTGAACTCAGATCTAAGATGCTAAGGATCTTGAGGGACCTCATCTTCTCTTTTAATCTTCAAGATTCCCTTGTTGGAGACAATTTTATTAGAAAGAACAACTTTTCCCTCTTAAAGTTCTTCTTCTGTTACACTTCTGGCCATAACAGGCCGTTTTTCCTATAACTGGTCGTAATTCTTTCAGATTTCGTCTGGTTAGGAGTCTTGAAGTAAATGGCTTAATCAAGCCAGATTTAAGACTTCCAAGCATTCTACCAGCAAGGGTGGACCCCCTTAATGTTACTTCTGAGGTTTTCACTTTTTTCTGCCACCACACCTCCGATGCCGGAGGTACCACTTTCAATCATATTCCGTACTTCGCAAATCGATGACTTCACGACCTTTATTATCCAGGATGTTAAAGGCGCCTTTTATTGGTTCAAGAAAGAGGCTACTGTAGATAGGTCATAAACTTATAAGTGTTCAACACTTTCCTATTCTACTAATTTTCAAGTCTGTTGGGAGAAGGAAAGTTCGGCTAGCCGTAATTTCTTTCCCCACCCATCCTTGACTAATGGTTCCGGCCACCGGTCGGTGTTTACCGGTTCGGTCACCGGTCTTTCTGCTGAGACATTTTTCTTACGTCCGTTTCACCTTTGTTTTTAAGTTTATTGAATTTAATCTCGGGAGTATTCAATGACACGGATTTCCATCTTTTCATCATTATTTCCCACTATTCAGTAGTGTCTAAACTAGAAGATTATCTTGGCATGAGTATAGTTTATTCTACCACAACCTTCCTTACATCTTACACAGATGTGAACAGGGAAGGTTAGGGACGATCACCTATAACAACTTATCCTGATATTCTCAATTATGTGGTATCCTAATGAATATCACCTGCACATCAATATCTTAAAAAGCGAGCATTCTTTTTAGCTGTTTTTCATATACAACACATTTTCACGACTCCTTTGTGATGGTTTCAGCTAACACACATTAATCGTGGTTTAGTTCCAGACACAGAGGTGAACATATTATCACTCCTTGTATCTGGAAACCAGGAACTGATTCGTTCTTTGCAAGAACATCAAATTTTCTCTATCGTTTTATACATACCAGGTCGTCTCAACGCCCTGTTGGACTTTTTGTCTTGCAGTTCTTTCTGTCGAATTTGTTTTCCGTTCGGTTGAAATGAAATGTGATTTGCGCATGCGCGGCAGTGTTTTTGCAAATGGCGTGCATGTAGCTGAAAAATAATATCGAGGAACGTTGTTTTTCATCTAACGCTTGTAATGAGCGAAACGCGATCGTATATCGCATTGTAAATGCTAACAACGTGAATGCAGTTCACAAAAATCGATCCAGCAGCGTGTGCGATTGTTATACATTATTCCACTTCACATAAACTGGATACTTACGTTTATTCTACTTTTGGAATATCTTGGTGGGTTTTTGTCATATTTTCATGGTATCTACTTAGTGAACCATGGGATTATGGTTCTACGCCCTTTAAGTCTCCTGTACAGTTATTTTCAGAAAACTTCTTCACAGGTAAAATATCATATCTCAGAGAGACATATTTATACTGATCCAAACATGTGCCACTACATGTCTGGCCACTATTTAGTTATCTCTACAGAAGAACGTTTTTCTGTTAGAGCTTCAATCCGTGTTACTTTAATTCCATCAAAACTGTCTATGAGGTACTCTTAAAAAAAATTTGACTGAGTATTCGAGAGCATAGTTATTACCTTAATCACTCTGCTAGATGCATAGAGGTTTTTCTCATCTTTTTCTTTGATGATAAGAAATTTGTTCTTATTTCCATCAATGGATACAGAATATGCTTTTGTATGCCTTGTTTTTTGTAAGTCATCACAACTCTGTGCTGTCTTACCTATTTTGGAACTGATCCAAACTATGGAACTTAACACTATGTTTTTAGTTCCCTTACCTTCTTAAACGGTTTTGGCTTGTGTTATTGGGTTGTTTAATAAGCTTCATATGAACCTTTTCATCAGGCTTTTAACAGTTCCATTATAATTTTAAGACGGTTTTCATTCTTATTATGGTTATTACCGTACGGAGAAGTGAAATGCATGCTTTTTCTGTTGAATACGACCAATTTCAGTTGTCGTCTGCACTTTGTTGTTTAAGCTAGGATTCCTTGCTTTATATCAACTCCTCTATATGGCTTCTAAAAATCTTCAAGTTTCCAAGTTTTTCTTAAACGGGTAGAAATGAAGATGAGGATAAACTTCTATGGCCAATTGGGGCGTTGAAGTTCTATCTCAGCAGTGTTAGTCTATTCGAGGTTCTCAAAAGACACTCTTCATTTCCCTAAAAGAACGGGGGAGGGGATGTTGTGCGGTTTCTATTTAACGGAGTCAGACCTCGACAAAGGGAGGATTACTCTTATCTCTAATCTAAGGATTCATTTCTTTTTAGGATCTAACCGCATGAATTAAGAGCTCTGTCTGTTTCGTGGGCGTATATTAATCACACCCCACTTTTTGACATGTTCCAAGCTGGGTTGTTTTTTTTCGAATCCGACCAACTTTTTCATCTTTTTATCTTCGTTTTCTGAAGTGCCAACAATACGATATGTATGTGTTTTGTCTTGTTTTGATTTCACTAACGGTAGTGTCTTCTTTACGCCAGACATATTTACTCTGTCCGAGAAGTCACAATTAATACCGTTTTAACAAAGATTAGCTGATAACCATTGTTTTGGGTTTTGCTATTATCGTACGCGCTTTTCCTATAATTTTATGTTCCTTGAGGTTTTCATCATAACCATTTGATGTAATGGGTTACGGGATCTTCATTTACGTACGATACATTATTTAGTTCTTAGTAATTAACAGTTCTATTCGTTCTTTGATTTATGGTCTTAACGAATGTTGTTTCTGCCATATTTCAATTTCAATTTGCGTTTAACGCTACCATTCTTTGAGTTTTAAGAAATGTAAATAATTAAGGAAGTCGGTGAAGTAAACAGCCCATTTTATTCTGAAAGAATATCCGAAAATACAGAACTTGAATCCCGCACAGCATTTTCTTAAATATTCTTTCGGTGGCTGCTTTTTGAAATTTGATCAGACTTTTCCAAATACGTTTCCCACGTGATCCCACGTGGTCTCACGTGGTACGTTTATTCACCTGCTTTTTTATGTTTATTCGGGTCAAGACTGCTAACCCTTAGTCATGGAACTTTCTCGAAGCTTCGACTGTGTACTTGTATGTTCCAAATTTGGGAAACAATTTAGGTTGGAATCTGCTACTCGCTCTCTTAGCTTACTAAGCTGTTTTCTTATAGTACATCAAGGTAGTTTTCAATATGTAAGAGTTTGTAGCTCACCTGGCACAAAATGTAGTGTGTCGGAAACCCGGGCTTAATGCGTAATACGGACTGCATAATTCCTTAAGTATTTCTAACAATATACAATAGTTATTCTAAACAATATGCAATAGTTATTTTAAACAATATGCAATAGTTATTTTAAACAATATGCAATAGTTATTTTAAACAATATGCAATAGTAATTATAAAATTTTGTTAATTGAAATTAATTAAAACTTTATTAATTATGATTAGTTAAAATTATTAAATAAGTTAAAATGAAAATTTAAATATAACAAATATTTCATAAGATTGTGATTTAAATTGGATTACACTTTCATTAGCTGATAACCCTTTTAATGGGTTCTACTGTAATGGGAAAATATATACGAGCCTTCCCATCGCAGCTGCAAAATCAGCTATAAGATAGCAGGTGATGTATTTTTGACATTAAAACTATTTTTTTAAAGTAAAATTCATTTAAATTATTAAATACTTACCTGCTATCGGTAAGTCTCACCTCCACCCCGATATTCGATTAATATTCGGTATATATATTGAAAGAATATTGAGGGTTGGTTACCGGTTTTTGCCTAGGTGCATTGCACTATGTTTAACCTGGCCTGAATTACGGTATGTAGGTGGCCGATTACCAAATAAAATTCCGGATGAGTTAATTCGCCTTGGAAAGGAGAATTCTATTAGACAGCAGGTAAGTATTTAATAATTAAAATGAATTTTACTTTTTAAAAAAGTTGTTTTATTGTTCACCGTACAGCATATTTTCCCTATAAAGAAAACAAAACTTTAACTGCTTCATAGGTATACATAAATGAATTTTATTGAGAAAAATGTCTGAAATGCCATTTACATTTAAATAGAGTGTTGAGTAAAACAATCTTATTCAGCGCCAGTTCAGTTGAAGAAAATTATTTCTCATTTAAATGCTCCTGTAAATAAACCTGATTTTTTTTTCAGCTGTCTCAATATGGCAAGTCATGGACAAAGGGTGGTGATTATTTCCGCATGGACGGCTCAACAAGTTCTATTCACAGAAAAGCATCTCAAGATATGTTTAATGACCCAGAAAACTTAAGGTAGTTGTTGACATCAATCTGAATGTGTCATATATATAAGCCGCGTTGTGGAAAAAAACGGGGTTTAATGCATGTGCGTTAAGTGTCGTCCCAGATTAGCCTGTGCAGTCTGCACTGGCTTATCAGAGGAAAACCTTTTCTCTGTTGTTGAGTTTTTTATTAAAGGAAGTCCCTTATCCAGTCTAAATGGAAAATGTCGTCCTTAATTAGCTTGTGCATACCGCACAGGCTAATCTGGAACAAAACTTTACGCACATGCATAAAACCCTGTTTTCTCAGAGCGGGATTCATATTCTGTTACTATTATTTAGTACTCGGGCCATGTCTTGGCCCTTTCTTTATAGTCAGCAGTCCCATTTATTTAGTCAACATTTCCAAATCATAGTGTTGTTTTCAACCAATGTTTTAAAATGGTGCCTAGAGACACTATTGTTGAATATTGCTTACATTATTTATGAAAATTTTATTGCTGAGTAACATTTTTAAAAACAAAATTGCCATAAATTTCTGCTCTTCAAGGTTCTCCAGTCATGTTTAGCACTAAATAGTCCGTCAGGTCAACTTTTGAACAATGTTGAATTATGAGGTCGCTGTGGCATAGTGGATATGTTGAACTCGGTGACTGTTAGGTTTCAGGTTTTAGCCCTTCTTTAGGAGCGTTCGTAAGATCTTCCCCAATGATTCCAACTTGGTTCCTCCCAGGAAAGCAACTTGAGAGGTTCCCTTAAGGACCTTAAGCTATTGATGCAATAGAATACTAACAAATTTGTTTTAGCTTATTTTCTATCATTAATAAATGTCTGAGTTAAAAAGTGTATACTGGTTGAGCGATTAATAGTCAAGTGACCATTGGTATAAAAAGTGGTATCGCTGGTTGTGGGGTGTGATGGCAAGTGTAGCAATCAAGTAAAAGTGTGATCGCAATTGTAGCGATTGTTGTAAAAGTGTGCTCGCAAGTGTAGCGATCAAGTTAAGTGTGATCACAAGTGTAGCAATCAAGTAAAGTGTGATCGCAAGTGCAGAGATCATTGATATTAAAAGAGTCATTTAAAAGTGTTATCGCAAATGTAGCAATTATTGATGTGTGCATTGGTATAAGAAGTGTTGCGTAAAAGTATAATGGCTGGGTGAGCGATTAATGGTCAAGCGACTGGTAGAGCTAAGTTTAGCCCAATCAAGAAAATGTTTTTTCCTGCCCTGGACGCTTGATGAGCAAGAGCTTTTTTATTTGAGTAAACGGTGTTGCTACTATAGCGTCATTACTTCACATCGGTAATTCAACGTGTGCTCGTCCACCTCCGGTAGGCATAATTTTCTAGCAGCCAGCTTCCACGAGTGAATCATCCAATCTTTCGGGGCTCGTGGTTACCAATGGCTGTTTCTGGTTAACGCTGCGGCCATTATATCCCACTCTCTTACTTGCATAATATTTTATATAGATCTGTTAGTGAATATTTTATACGTGAACATTCGATTTCATTTGTGTGATGTTTATTGGGAGGCAAAATATATTGCAGTCATGTCATTAAGCTGGTCAACTAAACTAACGTGTTGTTAAATCGTCATCGATGCAGTCGTAAAATAATAATGTATATAGAAATGCTAGTTAACTTTGAAGCATCCCATCCCCTTTTGTGTTAGCAATGTTCCTATTTTAAATATTATTTAATAAATCAATTATGATCTGCCAGTTAGGGATGACCTCTTGCAAAATAACAAATGTAATCTCTCATTTGTTGGGTGCATTATAATATGAAATCGCTTTTGAAAATGGAATAAATACTTCACCTTCATTGAACCATATTGCATGTTTCAGAGCCCGTCTGTTCTTGATCTCAACGAAGGCTGGAAGCTTGGGAATAAATCTTGTGTCGGCCAATCGTGTCATCATCTTCGATGCTTCGTGGAACCCCTCCCACGACATTCAGTCAATATTCCGTGCGTATAGATTTGGACAAGTCAAGCCAGTGTATGTGTACAGATTTCTAGCACAGGTTAGTTCTTCTTTCTGTTCGTAGTTTGATCTATGTTTGACATAGTCTGAGGTAAATTATTAAATAAGACCCACTTTAATTAAATTAGATCCTAAATATGATTAACTTGTGGAATAATTAAATAGATTGTCATTTAGTGTGTAAACAGGGTTGTGACACTGTTGTAACAGCGGCACTGTTCCACAACTGGCAATTTCAGGTTTATACGAACCTTGCAATAAACGTCTCAAAGGATTATTCTGTATTTAAAGGAACAAAAGTTATTCTAATAAGCCGTCAAGTTTATACAAAGCCTGTGCCTTAAATCACTTCAGGGAACAATGGAAGAGAAGATATACGAGCGGCAGGTCACGAAGCAGTCGCTGTCGCAGAGAGTCGTGGATGAGCACCAGATAGAGCGTCACTTCACGGCGGCCGACCTTCAGGAGCTATACCGCTTCTTACCTGATCGGCTGGATGATCCCAACAGGAAGGAGAGACCTCTGCCCATCTTGCCAAAGGTCTGTGCTTGATTATTTAAATTAGTTGAATAAAAACAGTCTGACTTTAGGTCGGCATCACCTGCATTTATTGACTAACTCCTGTATTAAATGACTATTACTAATAACCCCAATCCAAAGTCCATTGAAAACATCGGCAAGTAATCACCAACAACCAAATGCAGTTGTCCGAATTTAGATAAGGTATTAGGCAACCAATGGTCAGTAGCGCAGCAACATTGCTTATAAACTGTCTCTTTCACTGCAAATATTATTGATAGTGATAATTTTCTTCTTGCGTATATTGGGTTACTTAATTCTCTTATGCTCAATGTTCTTTATTTCTGTGTTTTGTAAATAAGGGCACTATAGGAATTTAAAAAGGGAAAAGAAACGATGAAATGAATATTGAAAAGAGATGCTCAGTGAAAGAAAAAAATTAATTGCTTGAAATAAAAAACTAAGACATGTTATAAATATGTTTTAATTGCATGTTTAGGATCACATGTTGGCTGAGATAAGTACAACAAACAAAGAGTGGATCGTTACATTCCACGAGCATGATTCTCTTCTGGAAAATGTCGAGGAACAGAAACTGACGGAGGATGAAAAGAAGGCAGCGTGGGAAGACTATGAGAACGAAAAGAAGGGAATCAACATGAACAGTAAGCAATGTCGTTACTGTGCTAGTCTCTGCAAAGTTCCTAAAACTATTATTGCCACGAGGTCTGGTGAAGTCATATTAAATACTGGTGAAATGTTCATTTAACTGGCCAATGAACTACAAAGCACCCATTGACCTGATTTTTAGCTCGGCTGTTTTCGGAGAAAACCCGAGGTATTGTCATAGCCAGCTCATCGTCCGCCGTCCGCCGTGAGCCGTCCGCCGGCGTCGTGCTAAAACCTTTACATTGGCTCTAAAATCAAAGTGCTTCCACCTGCAACTTTGAAACTTCATATGTAGATGCACCTTGATGAGTTCTACACGCCACACCCATTTTCGGTTCACTAGGTCAAACGCAAAGGTCACTGTGACCTCTTAAAAAATGAACCTGCAGCCGAGCGTGGCACCCGTTATGCGGTGCTCTTGTTTAGCTCAATGGTGCTCATGGTGAGCTTTTGTGATTTCCTGTTGCCTGTCGTCAAAACGTGTATTTGCCTTATTATCACTCTAGAAGCCATATTTATTGTCAGATCTTCATGAAGCTTAGTCAGAAGATTTGTTCCAGTGATATCTTGGACAAGTTCCAAAATGGATTGGGTCTGTAAAAAACATGGCTGCCAGATGGCGGGGCATTCTTTCTTATATGGCTATAGCAAAAACATGATATCTTGGATCAGTTCAAAATAGTTCTGGTCTGTTGGAAAACATGGCCACCAGGGGTCGGGGAATTTATCCTAATATGGCTATAGAAAAACCTTGTTTGCTCTCTAAACGTTACATTTATAGTTTTCACTATTCATGACACTTGGTCAGAACATTTGTTCTAATATCTTGGGGCTGCACAGAGCAGGTCAGGTTCGTTATTGGTCGCCTTAAAATATGACTGTCGGGGGCTGGGCATATTTCCTTTAATATCTATATTAAAACCTTGTTAACTCTCTAGCTGAGAGTTTTCCGATCTTCATGAAACTTTGTCAGAAGATTTGTCCCAATGATATCTTGGATGAGTTCGAAAATGGTTTCGGTTGCTTCAAAAACATGGCCACCAGGGGGCGGGGCATTTTTCCTTATATAATTATATATGGCTTTAGTACAACCTTGTTAACACTCTAGAGGCCACATTTATTGTCCAATCTTCATGAAATTTGGTCAGAAGATTTGTGACAATGAAATCTTCGATGAGTTCGAAAATGCTTACGTTTGCTTGAAAAACATGGCTGCCAAGGGGCGGGGCATTTTTCCTTATATGGCTATATATGGCTTTAGTAAAATCTTGTTAACACTTTAGAGGGCACATTTATAGTCCGATCTTCATGAAACTTGGTCAGAAGATTCAATCAAATAATATCTTGAACGAGTTCAAAAATGATGCCGGTTGGTTGAAAAACATGGCTGCCGTGGGGCAGGGCATTTTTCCTAATATAGCTATAGTAAAAACTTGTTAACACTCTATAGAGGCCACATTTATTTTCCGATCTTCATGAAACTTGGTCAGAAGATTTGTCCCAATGATATCTTGGATGAGCTCGAGAATGGTTTTGGTTGGTGGAAAAACATGGCCGCCAAGGGGGCGTGGCATTTTTCCGTATATAGCTATAGCAAATCTTTGTTAACACTCTAGAAGCCACATTTATCGTCTGATCATGAAACTTGGTCAGAAGATTTGTCCCAATGATATCTTGGACAAGTTCGAAAATGGTTTCAGTTGCTTCAAAAACATGGGGCATTTTTCCTTGAACAGAATAGAACAGTTTAGTTAGTAGATCAAGGCCTCCGGCCCATAATACATAGCACAATAACATAATATAATATAATTTCAGAGTTGTGTCCATTGACATAACTTAATAACATCAAATAATACAGTTTCAAAGTTTGTGTAATTTCAAAAGCGCAATAACATGTTAACGATGGATAAGTTGAACGATCACTATAAAAGTTAAATTACTTAATACTTCAGTAATTAATTTGTAAGTATTTTAGCGGCTGAGCAACTCTAATCGATATGTCGATTTAACCGCGTCATACGAAAAAGGGTCTTTTTCCAAAGGCGAATGCGCAGGTTCGTCTGAACTCATAAGACATAAGACCCGTTTTCGCATTATGCGGTTTAGTTTTAAACGCACGTCCAATAACATGACAACAGTACTCGTATAAATGAAAAAGAAAACTCTAGATAACAATTACAATGATAATGAAAAATAAAAACAAGTTGGAATCATTCATGGTATCTGAATTAATCTCTCAAAAATATTTTTGTATTGTTTTTTAGTAATAAAACTAATATTATAAACACGAAACTAGGCTTTTCAATAGACATGAAGTAAAACAGACAAATATTGTAAATTGACTTACAACACACGTAATAAAAAAAACATATAAGTAAGACCACTTCTGTTTTTTTCCTTATATGGCTTCATGAATCTTCATGCAACTTTGTCAGAATATTTGTTTACATGATATCTTGGTTTTGTATGAAAATCATCATTAAATGTTTCTGGTCTGTTGAAAAACGTGGCTGCAAGGGTTTTCACTAGTCATGAAAGTTTGTTAGAACATTTGTTCTAATAACATCTAGGGCTGCACAGAACAGTCAGTTCCTTTGAATCTCAGTTGAGCGACTTTGGCCCTTTCAGGCCCTCTTGTTATATTGAATTCCACCTTGCCAGAATAATTTAGTACCTTAGGGTCTCAGGTGAGCGCCTTAGGGTACATGGCATCTTGTTTATTGTAAGATGATTGTAAACTAAGCATACAATGTTTCAACTTCAGGATATGAGTCGCAGCCATCAGATGACACAAAAGAACATGAAAGCATCAACAGTAGAAGTCAAGGGCAAAAGTCTACTCAGCAGAAAAACAGTGACACTACCAATGGTTTAGATACAGAAAATTCAGACATATACTTAACATTAGGAAACTCTCAAAAAAGCATTGATCTTGTGGAAACATGTGATGCTCAAAGGGTCGAAAAAGACATCATTATGACAACAGAACTGGAAAATCAAACAGATAAAACAAACAAAGTAAGCACTTCCGTTGTTTACGAAACGCAAATGAAAGACAATGTTAATAGTTTAAGAGAAAATGCAAATATTACAGCTGTTGATGAATTAAGTAAATACCTTGACAAAACTGGTAATCATGCAGAGGAACATGCTGAAGGTCCAACTAAAAGTGATGCCAAAGTGAAGCAAAAGCTGGAAACTGATGATGATCTTATTGAAATTGTTGACTTAACTGGTGATGATTTTGAACCAGATAAAGAAACCTTAACACAGGTAAGCAAAGGTTGTTAGGTGTGAGATCCAGATCGTCGGCAAAGTCGAGGTCGTCCTACTGCTTCCAAAGTATCCACTTGATTCCGTTATGCTTCTGCGTAACCACCAACAAGTAAACATCCTCACTCAGCCAATCTTTTGACATTCTCCACCAAGTGTACAGCAAGGATTATTCCCCGTTTGTACTAAAAGATTTCGTCAAAGTTTGCTTGCAACAACACCATACCAGATACATATATGTGAATTCAATAATATATGAACATGATTTTACATGGTTAAGATTTTAAAATAACAACTTAATTATACATGATTAAATATTAAGTCAGAATACATTATGAAAAAATAGTATTGGAGTTAACCATTCATTTGGAGGACGCAGGTGGGCTGGAGGCAGTTTCTTGGCAGCTGTACATGCTCACAATGGAGATGATGGAATAAGTTTTATTATCAGTGAAATAATGATTATTGAAAATGCCGAAGAATATAAATAAAACAAAGTTTGCATTTATTTCACTACGATAAATCTTATTTACAGCTGACACTTGTCAGCGCCCACAGTAGTCCGCTCCAACTGCACTATCCTAAGCATCTGCTTGCATATAGATATACTAGTAATACTTTTAACTTGATGTAATAATTGAAGAAAATGTGAGACCATATTTAAAAATCACCTTTATTGGCATACTCAATTGTACCTGTTCATATATTGAAATATTGAGATATACCAAATATAAAATAATTATGTTTATTTTATGCTTTAATGTGTTATTTAGTTTTAATGATTAAAGCTGTCAATATATTTAATAAAATGCTATAAGAAAATTGCAAAAAAAACTTTTTTCTTTTTTAAAGTGAATTAACCTTGTGTATGTTGTATATCAGTGAACAAGTTGTTATACATTAAAGTGACAGTTCGCTGAATAGATCGTTGTTTTGCATCTAATTCGTACATCGAGAAATAAACTTTACATAAATTCATTGAAATATATTTTTATCGAGGTTGACATCGAAAACCTGGTTAAAATCGGTTTTGAATCGATAAAATAATATATAAATGATTATAAATACATTCAATAGGCGAAAATCATTGAAGCATCGCGAGTTATGCAAATTATATCTTTATTTAGCTTTCGCTAAACATAATTAGCATATGGAAGATAAATACATAGATTTAGCAAAAAGTAGCGTTGCTACTCAGTTTCCGTCTGTAACAGATGTATTTGCATTTGTTCTTACCTTCTCTCCGATAAATTCGCCCGTATCCGCAATTTTGTTTGTTTAGGTTTAAATTAATCGACTCATGAATATTAATTAGGTCGTTTTCGTACTTTACCGTACTCGACCCCAAAATAAAAATCGCTATATTGTTTGTTTTAAACCGATTTCAAACGGATTTTCAGTGATATTCTCAATAAAAACACGTTTACTTACGATTCTGCCCATATATATATATTCCGCGAACTGTCACTTCAAAACGTGCTTATGATCGTAAATTTTGACTTAATGTTAAGTACTTAAATATTTTGTAGACAAAAATGACCATAGAAAAGTAAAGAAGATCGAAATTGTTAATTAATGCACAAATAAAAAGAAATAGCAAACCTGGATAGCGGTTCTAAAACCATTGTCTAATCAAGAGCCAAACTATTACAAATTGAATTATCATTTAATGATTGAATGCATACATTCTTCCAGGTAAATGTTTATTCCTGTAACGTGTATTAATTATATGTCATTAATCATAGCGATTTAAAATTAACATGTTATGGTGAAGTTTCCTCATAACGTCTTTCCCATAGATGTATGATAATTTAATCTGTGCAAGTTTCTGCTGTCAATGCATATAGTGTATTGAATGATTACTTACAATTGTTAAGAATAGACCTGTTTATTTACGCTTGGTTGCATCTAAAGCCTTTTACTTATTACGACACTTTCGAGTCCGATTAGAATCATTACTAAGGGCCTTTGGGAGCGATCTCGAGAATGTTTGGCAGACATCCTATATCCACCACGCCCATGCGACTATCTTAACTAAGTTTTATCTTATACTGTTGTAGCTTTATTTCCTGTTTGATTTGTGATATTTTTTTCTAAAATATGTTAGATCTATGTTTTATTTACATAAACATCTTTGTACAATACAAGGACAATTTACTCTCCCATATACATTAACGATGGATATACTAGAAACACCAAGGACGTCTGTCTGTCTGTTTGTAGACGAAAATGTGTCCATAGAAGTTCTCCTCAACTTGTAAATGTACAGCATTCAAACGTTCCGTTATTGTTCCTTTTATTATGAAGTTGTGCATGTGCGATTATATTCAACCTTTGTTAAAAATAACAAAAGCAATGCCCCTCTTTTAAGAAATATTTTTTTTCTTTTTATAATAGAAATTAGCATTTTTATAATAGAAATTAGCAAACAACACATCCACAACACAAGGTTCAGATATGGTATGAAACATGGTTTTGTCGCCCTTTACTAAGTTTCATTTAATCATGACCTTGGGTCAAAACTGGCCGCACCCAGGGGGTCAAATACGCGATATACACTTATATAGCAAAGTAACTTGTCAAAATCTCTTTTTCTGAACCACAAAGTAGTTTTTAAATGAACTTATATTTTGAAATGTTATGATTTACGTAATGTTCTGTTGATATGCAATTAAATTGATTGAATGTATTGATTGTGCCATTTCTCTCTGGTGATAATAGTAATACATATATATTTTATATTGTTAGTTTTTAAATAAACTTATATTTTGAAATGTTATATTTTTATGTAATTTTCTCTTCATATACATTTAAGTTGATGAAATGTATTGATTGTGCAATTTCTCTTTGGTGATAATATTTATACATGTAGAATGTATATTGTTTTGAATGTTTGCCAATAGCTGAAATAAGAATGTATTTAATAAACAATGTGAGGGTGTGCTTAAGTTTAAATTAGCTATATTTTATTAATGTAAATTTTACTTTTGCCTTTATTAGTGATTTAAGCTGTCTTGTTTTATTCTATTTCTTTAAAAATTATTTCAATTAAAGAGGATGACATATATTGTTTTGTGTATCATCACAGTATTTGATAAATTTGATTATTTAATTTTATGTTATATCATTTAAATTTGAACGCATCGTATACGTCTATAACATGTCCGAATTATGCAAACATAAGAATTGTTTTAATAGAAATAGCTTAGTTGGTAAATTCTAGTTCTAATTTCTTAAGTACAACGCAAAAATTATCGTTTGTATTGTCATGTGAACATTTCAATAAATCCAGTGCCAGAGCCTGTCGTGATATTTGAAGTAAGATTATGTTTCAATTGAACACCGTATATATTGCTTTTTATAAATTGTATTTTGCACATACACATACAATTATATTTAAGGGATTTCAAAATGTTCGTCTCTCTTAACTCTGTTATGAGTGGCTTTGTGAATATATATGTCATTTTTTGCAAAGGTGAGACGTAAATAAACTGTTATGTGTATCTGTCGGTCATAACTAATTATATAATATCTAATTGAAATCAAATTTAAATGCATATCCGACATTAATCAAGTACCGGTATTTAAACAACACATAAAAAACAGATTCTAAAAATATTTTCTTTCCATGTACACCATTAAATAGCTACTTAAAAATAACTTGCACTTGCACAAAAAAGTATTCAGGTGTCAGTTTTCTCAGTATCAGGTATGTCAACTGATTGCTCTTATGACAGGTTAACACATGTAGCTCATCGAAAACCAATTCCATCTGATGAATACCTGAGGAAAATAAACACATTACAAATAATGAGTGCGTTGAAGGACCCAACGGGCGCGCATGGCCTTTGGTCGTTTCTTTACAACAATATGCAAATCCTCACAAAAATGATTAATCAGTTAGTGTTTAAACTAAAAACAAATTCGATCAGAATGCCATAAGAAAATAAAATTCAATAATTTACACATACATCCATGTGTGTCCTGAAAAGTAAGCGCGTCATGGATGAATGATTTGAATGCAAAGATGACCTCGGATAACAACGGATAACAACATACATACAATATCATGTTGATTTCTTGAGCCGTTTTAAGAAGTTACAATGTTAACAGTGTTGCGTTAGAAGTGCGAGTAAGTGTATGTTTTAAATTTACATATACAGCCATCAGATGTCACTGATCTTAAACAATAATTAACCCTTCAAACCGGTTTCACGTAGATATAGCACAGAGCTTTGTCAAGAAATTGCTGTTTTTACCTTTGACTTGACCATCACCTTCATATAAGCTGCCTGGTTCTGACGTACAGCCAACCATCTAGTAAAAGTTAAGTAAAGAGTCTTTCTAACATTTGACCTTTTACCTAAAATTACCTTGACATTGACAGTAACAGAAATTATTTAAAAGAGTACACACAAGTTTCCTGATGGAATGATCAACGAATAGCCTCCCCCACTCGAATCCTCACTCATAGAGATGAAAGAATGGTAAAACAACAGAACAAAAAATAAACTCTAAAGCAGACCCTGTAGAATAAGGGATATCAAAAAAAAAAGATTACCGGTAAGCACCACGTCTTTGTCAACAAAACTCATTATTTTAGTGAAATGTCTGAATAATAGAGCGTTAGGGACATTCATATTACCCCTAAAACTGAATCTTTTTCAGTATTATTGTAGCATGTATCATTACCACTATCCCTTATTCTCATAGTATCGGCTCTCCTCATAATATCGTGACTTTACCGAAAACAACCCGCAAGAAGTGCTGAAAAGTATGTTTTTTGTCAATTTTTAGAAGTTGTAATTTATTTTATGGTTATCGCTGACTATTACGACGATCATTCTCATGATTTCCGGTGTTCAGTGGAAAGTAGGTCATGTTTATTTCAGGGTATTTCGATGATATTTAAATTACGTAGTTCACACAATTATGTTACGTTGTTGATGGTTAATTAGAAGCTTGCTCAAATGTTGTATATGCCGCTTATTTTTGAATAAAATGTAAAAATATTTTAAGAACAACATGCCCAAACCAAAAAAAATCAACAATAAATCGTATGAAAATCGCGAACAAATCGTGAACAAATAGTACTTTTCCGATTTATTAGTATGATTTCAATACGAATGATTAAATCAATCGTTAACTAATCGTGCACCATGAAGAAAGTCCCGCCCACGATTTATTACCGATTCATTATATAAACACGATTTGTTTACGATTGATATGAAATAGAAATTGGCATCAGTACCATTTATTGCCGATGCATTATACTTGACATTATAATACACTGATTTCAATACATTCATTAGAAACATATATTTTAATCAATACCATTCATTAACGATTCATTGTACTCAAATGATGCTCAATTCAAATATGTCTTGATGTTCTGAAAGATGAACAAGAGTGCTGTATCATCTTGGTTAGAATCGAAATAATATTTGTCTCCCTATATTTTATCGCAGAATAAAATATGGGCAATAGTTTTGATGTGCAAATGAAATCACTTACTTGTAAGTGCATTCTACGCACTCATGATTTAAATTATATGCACAAATCTTGAAGGACATATTTATTTTTTCTTAAATAATGCATACATTGACTAAATGCTAGCTGGTGTGACCTTTTTTCATAGTCAAGCAGAAACGCTGATGCGGACTTCCAGGCTAGGACAATAGATGCGGACTTCCAGGCTATGACAAAAGTCTTATTTTGAAAGTAATTTTTTTTTCAATCATTCAATGTACTATTTTTTTAATTGCAGATGTTAATTAAAGTAAAACAAAAAAACATTGCACCCAGCCATTTTAATACCGGTATCATACAGGTCTACAAATTTTTCTCGTACTTGTTTGGTTCAACAGAAAAACAAACTTTGTTGTCAACATCAACACATACACACATGTCAATAATGTCCGAAGCATCTACAATACAATTCAATGTTGGACTTGGAAAACTATTGATAAAAAATCAAAATGGGACTTAAGATAATTAAAAAACAGAGTTCTGATTTCAGTTTCTAAATGGTTATTGTAGGAAACATTTGCCATACACAAGGTAAACAACATTAATATTCAATTCATACAATAGTTAGCCCATGAAAAAAAGGCTGAAATGAGCTTGAAATGACACAAATTTAAGGCTGGAATGACTTTGAAAAAAGGACTACATGTAATCCATAAATTCAGCTGCAAGTTTTCACTCCTTAAAATTTGGAGGAATATAATAAACTAAGATAAATACTGTTCTGAATGAAATTTATATATTTTTGGCTCAAGCTTATTTTTATAAGACCTTATAATTAAATCACTTTGTTATGATAATTTACCTTACAACATTTAAAGTACATGTAAATCTACTATGTATTTAAAACATCTATGAATTAAGGGTCGCAGAGCAAATTTGTTTAAGGGCTGTATGCAAGTTGAAAATTGTTGTGAAAATTTTATGCAGTACATTTATCCCTGTTTATCAGTAGTGTTTTGTTTTAAGACATTCCCCTAGTTAATTGTAAACAAAGAATGCATGAGTAATATGGGGTAATATGATACTACAGCCTGATAAGACAAACTCTTGTGTGTCAGAAATTTGAAAATAACAGCGCGGTGTTTGCAAGACCTGTTACTGGCTTGAAAATTTGAAATGCAGTTTCAAAGCAATGATTGGACTTTTTCAATTTGAAGTTTTAATAATATGATGAATTAATCTAACTTTGATGAACATTCTTAAATAATTAAGTAAAATGTGGAAGTCAACATTCAGTGTGTAAAAAAAGAGCGATTGAGTGATGGAACTTTTTTAAATGCTCCGAACTACTAAACAGATTTGTTTCTTAGAATATTTACTTTGTATTGTTTTCTTATATTATGCTGTGTTTATTATAGTTATATTGTTTTACAGTGATATCTGTTTTGGCAGATGGTTTAAAAACCAATAACATTTAATATGAATGTTCAAGCCAGTTTATAATATTTGAAGTAATTTCATAGTATATTAAAGACATAATGCAGTAAAAGGTGTCTATATCTTATTGAATGTTTTTTGCCATATAATCAAGATTTTTGTCATTTGTGAAATAGAAACCAAGTGTGTCAGCTCCATCAGAGGTCCATGCAGATAAAGATTTTGTATTTCTTAAATTTAATTAGTGAATGTTTTAGTGAACCATTAATACGCATAACTGTTGATTTTTGGGTATTTAGTTTTAAGCCAGATATTTCACTAAAGTCTTGTATTGCGTTTATTAAAGCAGTGAATGAGTTAATTGTTCCATCAATGAAGTATGTTGTGTCATCTGCAAAAAATGTTTGTTTTATGACTGACTGTATCTGGAAAAAGATTGAAGGGTACATGTTGTTTTTGTTATTTTTTTTATATTTTTTTTAGCTTTTGTGACCACTTAATATCCGTCAATCCATCAGCAGCTTAAGGAGCTATGTATATACCGGAGTAGTTCATAATACCACCCCCCTCGGAATCTTTCACATATTCTCCTGTCATTTCCGCCCGGAAATAAATTCCGCCCGGAAATTTCCATCCCAGTCTAATTTACGCCCGAAAATCTTTTCCGCCTCATTAGCATATTCCGCCCCAAATACCGCCCCGTGTCAGCATGCAAAAATAATTTCCGCCCGGAAATCTTTTCCGCCTCATTAGCATATTTCGCCCCAAATTCCGCCCCATTTCCTCCCCGTCTCCGCCTCGTTTCCACCTGGAAAACATTCTTTCTTGTAACCACTATATTCCGGGCGGAATCAACAATTTTCCAGGCGGATCTGTCAATAAAATTCCGTCTCAATTCCGGGCGGAACATTTCGTACTGGCTAGTAATGATTGTTTTCTGTCGTATGTGCATTAATCAGCAGATTATATTATTTAAGGAATGATTTTAATATTTAAAGATGTATATTTATATGTACTGTTAAAATTCAATTTGGTACCGATTTATAAGTCCGATTTGATACCGATTCATTAGACTGATTTGGTACCGACCCATTAGTCCGATTTGATACCGATTCATTAGACTGATTTGGTACCGATTCATAAGTCCGATTTGGTACCGATTCATCAGACCGATTTGTTTCTGATTTGTTTACATGTTGATACCGATTTATTTACGATTTATTAGCGATTTGGTACCAATTCAATAGACCCGATTTAATACCGATTCATTATTTAGTTGATTTTATCCCGATTTATTAGCACGATTTGTTTACGATTGATTGGCGATTCATTAGCTCATTTGCATGTGATTTCAATCGGTACCAAATCGTGAACAAATCACTAATTTGTTTACGATTTGTTAGACCGATTCATTCACATCTTTTTTTTTGCTTGGGTGAGCACGAGTTTCGTTTTTCTATTAAGATACTATTTTTAGAACAAGCACATGCGCATAGTTACCAACCTTAGCACCAATCAGAAGGGCCGACATTATGAGAACAATTGTACATCATACCGATTACTACAGGGCGCTAATTAAGTCTAGCCAGTATTTTGTCAAAACAATGCCGATTTAAATGCAGTTTTCGATGTTATGTCCAAGAGTACACATTTACCTATAGATTGATATGTAACACATGCGTGTTTAGTTTGTATTTGTTCTCTTCCAAAATTGTGAAATTATGTATTCATTAAGAGGGCCGATATACTACGTACGGATAGACATATGCTAATGCTTGTGCAGCTTACTCCAAACTACGTCTACGTGTTACTCTCGAGCAATTAATTCTGACTATAACTGGGAGGCGCTGTCAAGAAAACTGTGTTAAAAATAAGATATTAGTGCAGGTTAAAAGATGAATGTTCAAAGTGTGCAAGATTAAAAACATAGTTAGGTGGCTAGGTTGTAGCTGTCACCAGCCTATCTTTGAAGATATCTAGTCTTGGACTGGACTTGACCTGGCATGGGAGACTATTCCAATGCCTTAGGTTTCTGGGGAAGAAGGAGTTTAGGTGGCACCTGGTACGGGAATGAGGGATCAGAAAGTTCAAGTTACGGGTAGGGGTGAGGTGGTCATGGTCAACGTAAACAAGGTTATACTGAATTTTATAGAGTATTAAGATGAGGGAGGTTTGGAGTCTGCGGCTTTCTAGGGTGGGCCAACCGAGATCATTAAACATATGGGTTACGTTACTTTGGAAGTTATAGTTGTTACAAACATATCTAGCCGCAGCTCTTTGGACACTTTCTTTATTTCTGCCAAGGGTGCCAAATTACAGAGCAATATTCTAGTTGGGGTCTAACATATGTGAAGTAGGCTGTGTTTTTTTTTCTTATTTTGAGTTTTGATGTTTCTCTGTATGAATCTTGGAGAGTTTTTGCCTTGGAGGTCATCTTATTATTGTGATGGGTCAAATTTAAATCTTTTGAAATAGTTGCTCCAATGTACTTAGCAGTTTCGGTGGATTTTAGGGTTTTATCATGTAGTGTATATTGGAAGACGATGGATTCTTTTTACGGGTGATCCTTAGCATCTCACACTTGTTCGGGTTGAACTCCATAGCCCAGTCCCGCTCCCAGCCTTCAAGTCTCTGTAAGTCCTCTTGAAGTCGGTTTGCGTCTGTCTGTCCCAGAATTATTAGGTAGACTATTAATTGTGTCATCCGCAAATAACCTTGTCTTACTTTTGACAGTTTCTGGCAGGTCATTGATGTATGCCAGAAACAGACAGGGTAAAACAACAGACTCCTGTAGGACACCGGATAACACGTGCAATTTATCGGAGATTTGACCTTCAACCGCAACCCTTTGCCTGCGGTTGCCCAGGAATGACCTTATCCATGTAGAGACAAACTGTCTCAAGTCAATCCATATGCAGATTGTTCACAGTATGTAACTGTTAAATTACAATAAAAGGAGATTGTCAAAGCGACAGATGTCTAAAATATTAATGATGAAAATGGATTATATAGAGATTGATTCTAGCGGTAAAATGAATTCTTCGTTCGGTCAACAACTTTAAATTCTTGTAGTGTGTAACCTGTCCTTGCGATTATTATAATTCATATATTTTATGCGATTAATCGGAGTGAATGTTTTTTGCTTTAAAGTTTAACATGATCTTCGAATATAATTCTTTAGCTAATGTGTTCACAGCCATATACGAGTAAGATATATGATTGCATTATAAAATATGTTAATTTTAAGTTCATGTGCTGAAGTAACATTTATTCTGCAATTTGTTATTTCCTCATTCGGTTAATGCAAACAATGTCGATTAACCTTGCCTTCTTCTTCTATAGCCAGAATGGTGTGAATAATACCGTATAGGTGTGAATCATAATGGGGTGTATATTGATGTAGCAAATTACAACAGTGTTAACAATAATAATTATATTTTCTTGTTTATTTTACCGTTTTTGTGTTTCAGTCATTAATATTCATCTCACTGTGTATATGTATTTATGATATTATTTATTTTGCCAAAAGCATGTTTTGCCAATTATGCAATTATTATTATTATAATAAGTTTGCATAGTGCATTGTGTTCAATAAATTTATAACATAAAATGCTGTCGTTTTTATTTTATGCACCATGTGCATTTCATGTATGCTCAATAAATTTATAACATGAAGTGCTGTTATTTTTATTTTAGGCACCATGTGCATTGTGTCCAATAAATATAAAACATGAACTTGAAGTGTTTTATTTTATGCATCATGTTTATGTATTACATTTAAAAATAATTAGAAAGCATGAATGAACAATAAAACAATTATTTTCAATAAAGAAATAATAAAATGTTGGTCATTTACTTTTAGAAAAGCTTATGTTTTACTAATACTAGCAACTCGCAAACTATTAATTAGTTGTATGTGCCGCTAAAGGCATTCCAATGTTATAGTAGCGACGTGCAAACAATTAATTAGCGACCCAGGCCTTTAATGGTCAATTAGTAAACTAATTAACTATCTTTTATTTGCCGCGTCGAGTGGTTCATGCTTGATTTTGAAGCAGGTTATTGAATTGATATTATATCAATTAACTAATTATTTGAAATGACACGCGTGCATTGCTTCATGACGAAGACGAGGTTTGAAGAAAGAAATCTGAAAAAAAAAACGTTTAGTGTATAAGCTTGAGGCTGTTTCATTGTTTGTATATATTTGTGTACAAAATGTTAAATAAATCTTAAAATTAAATATATTTTGTTAAATCTGAAGAAAAAAACGTCTAGTGTACTATATTTGCTATGTGTTTAAGAGGCTGTATATATGTATATATTTGTGTAAAAAATGTTAAATAAATCTTAAAATAAAATATATCTTATGAAATCTGATACAAAAACGTGTAGTGTACTATATTTGCTATAGGCTGTTTTATTGTGTGTATATATGTGTACAAATGTTAAAAAGATCTTCAAAAGAAAAATATCTTGTGGCGTGATAATGTTTTATTTCATTTATGTATTCCATATTGATATTGTTAATGTACTATATATTATCTATATGACAACTTTAAAATAAATCTTAAACTTAAATACATTTTATTAAATTATTATATTAAAAAATAAATCTTAAATTATGAAAACTTGCATGTAGAATACATTTAACCTGAATAAATAATCTTGAAATTAAACAATGTTGTTTTTACATGGCACAGAGGTGACCATCACAGGTGCAAAAGTTTCCGTTTTGATTCACACCTATACGGTATTATTCACACCTACCCGGCTATATATTATCAGTGGGACGAAACGCTACCCATTTTCAACAGAAATATCAGTGGCACGAACTGGTAGTGGCACGAAACGACCATAACTTGGTATCAGCGCGCGCAATATCCGACCCGGAACTGGAAATTTTCTAAGTAAATAATCGGCGTCTCTTGATTGATCATTATGATAAAATAAATAAAAATGATCAAATTTACGGCTTTTAAAAAATCTATGTATGTATGTAAAAGTATGACGTCACTTTGATTGTCCTCGCACTGTTTATGAATGAAGACGACGTCATTTGATGTTTATTGCTGTGGTGACGTCACGTTTTCGCGGAAAAGTGAAAAATGTTAGGTTAATATATTTCTCATTTATAATCATTAAATCGCGGAGAACTTATTAATGAAATTATGTTAGAATCAAAATAATTGACATGTAAGCGTTGCTTATTGCGGTGACTTTCACACTTATCTCTAGCACAGCATCAGAGCCACCTTTTACGTAACCTTCGCTAATAACGGTTCGTCCACAGGTGGAAGTAAAGTACCCTGGATAGTATATCGGCCCAGGAGCCCAATATATTCAAATAAATATATATAATCGGGTTCTATGAGAGAAAAATTTACTAAGAGCCATGAAAAAATCCCCACCCTCTGATATTGGAATCTTTGTTTGCTGCACAATTTGTTGAATAGTTTAATGCATCAAGGCTTGCACTAAGTAATACATTTTGGAAGTCCTGACTTTCTACCCTTTACTTATGGAAGTCCCAATCAGAAATGTTGGAAGTCCAAACAACTTAAATGGTGATGTTAAGGGAATGTCAACTGTGTAAATGATCACAAACTCTTCCCATCCATTTTGGGTAACTGTACATCTGTGAAAGTAACTAGATATATCATACAAGGGATAAATTTTATTTTGCTTTATTCACAAGCAATTAAAATAGTCAACAACAAAAAGTCATCAATGTCAATGAATCGCACAATGCGGTGTTTCAATTGCTTTGGTTTTTTTTTGTTTTCTGATCAGATTCATTTTCATCAATTTCTAAGTTACGTTTCGCAGAGACTACCCTAGGCCTTAAAAATAGGGAGAAGTGAAAGATTTTCTGAAGATCTAGTAAATCTACTACTGTTTATCCGAATACTATACATGTCCGAAATATGTGCACTTAATAATGCCTTACCTGTTTAACTTAAATAATCCAAATTTTCCTTGTTGTTATCTGGATTAACAAACCTTATCAAATGTATGTTAAATCCAGTTAATGCTTTCTCCATTATTGAATGACACTTGCTTGTAATTTGAATCGTCAGCTTTGAATTGAACGTGGGTTGAATGTTACACTATGTCCGCCATTTGCAATGATGTTGCAATTTAATTCTACTAGGATAATTTATATCTAATCGAGGAAATGTGTTTTCTCAAAATGATCGTGTACGGTCGAGTAGCCGTCGGGTAGCAGTCTAGCAAATATGTACATCAAATCGAATAGAGGTCGAGTGGATCGTGTTGCGATCTAAAATAACTCGGGTCGAGCGAATTGGGTACAGATCGTGTAAAAGATGTCAATCCGATCGCCACACGATTGCTTCACGATCAACTCAATCTTCTACTCGACTAATACACGACCACTTCCGGAGCACTTCTCAATCCATTTCCTACTCGACCGCTACTCGATATTTTTTTACTTATCAAAAAATATCGGGTAGGAAGCCCGACCAATGCCGACCTACACAACCGCCCCGACCACTCATGCCGACCGAACCAGACCAGCACACGACCGCTTTATCAGCTTGATCGAGTTGATCTGATCAGCAGTGGGAACCCAGCTTCAAAATCATGTCAGTAACAGTCTCCTAGTATTGAGGAGTTTAATCTTGAACCTGTTCTTGCTGACTGGTTGGTATGTGTATATCATTAATTTAGTAAAAAAACAATTTTTGAACCGTACAATTAAATTTCATGTTTTAACTTACAAGTATAGTTTATCTGTCAAGGAATAAATCCTGATACCAATTTCAAATACGTATCATATTTCTATTTAGGTACATGTATGCCGGCCATCGAGGCAAAAGATGGGAATTTTTGGCGGCAAACCCAATGTGGCGTCAGGTAGCAGTAGCACCTCAGCTTCAAGGGTTGTTTCAGATTCAGAAGACTCAGACATTTGGTCAGAAAAGTCGCCTTCTTGTTCTACACGTTCTACTTCTAGTATATAGGTAAGATTATTAGTTTGAAATTGAAATTGCATCTCCTTTATTACAGGTGTTTGTGTGGAAAATTTTAATCACCAGTGCTATAACGTTATTTTTTCCAGACGGCCTTTAAAAGCGTACCTGAATGTCAGACCTGGATGTCAGTGACACAGACACTGAAAATGATGAAATGGATATGTCTGAAGACATTTTGTTATTTTTTTATCAGACATTTAATAACTGTGAATAAAAACCGAATCAAGTGTTAATTGTGTTTATCTTTGTTGTTCTACCTCTCTTCAATACAAAAAAATATTTACACATGCAATAATTTAGTTGCAGAATAATTACTTCAAATTGTTAAGCTGGTACATTACTGTAATTATTCTAAGTTTTCAGACACTTAAAATAATTATTTTTTTCGTGTCCGAAAATTTAGGTACAAAAAATATTCAAAAAGTATGTGTGTCTGAAAATTTAGAGACATATATGTTATATTTGTTTGTCAATTATTATATTGAAATAAAACCAATTAATAAATGTGCAATAATTTTATTGTGCTGTACTCTCCTTTCTCTGCTTTAAATAAAGATACAACTTCACTTATTTGCAATCTCTCGCCTGAAATGGTATAAAGAAACATTATAAAAAACAACAGCCATATTGCTTCCTGAATACTATATCATTTCTGTTGGTCGAAACTAATGTTTATTACCGGTATATATGGTAATCTACCCAATAATGCAATTGTAATGGTCCATGGCTCTCAGGGCATTCTATGCCAGGTTTTATGAACTTAATCTGGTTGTAAAACTCAATGATCGAAGAGTCCCTGATAAGCGAAAACATGGCAGAAATCTAGTAAAATAGCGCTGTAAAATATACTGTCCGAAAAATTGGAGTCATTAATTATGGATGAGAACCTGTACTTCCGAAAATATAGAGTTACGAAAAATAATTATTTTGGCTGAAAAAGGGTAGTCCGAAAACTTAGAGTGTCCGAAAACTTAGAGTAATTACGGTTTATTCAACACATTTTGGAAGAGTGAAGAGTAAGTAGACGTTGGGACCTTTAAAAATAAAGATGAATTGAATTACACGATAAAACAACACATTGTCAAATTTAGATGTTGTTGCATGTAGGTTTTGCACTGTACTGTTCATCTGTATCCTTGTGGTGTAGTTAGCCTTTAAACACACATACAAAGGACACTTTCTTTCAATAGTACGCAAAGAATTGAACCTTTTCACAAAAGGAACGATTGAAATTATTTTTTTAATGAATTATTTGTTATTTAAACACATGTGTGTTTCAACCAGCCATGCAGCCAACTTGAAACATTGCATTATAATACAAGTCGTGTTCTGGGAAGACTGGGCATAATGCATGTGCATAAAGTGTAGTCCCAGATTAGCCTGTGCAGTCTGCACAGGCTAATCATGGATGACACTTTCCGCTTTTATGACATTTTTCATTTAAATGAAGTCTCTTCTTAGCAAAAATCCAATCAAGGCAGAAAGTTTTGTCCCTGATTAGCCTGTGTGGACTGCACAGGCTAATCTGGGACAACACTACGTACATGCATTATGCCCAGTTTTCTCAGAACAAGACTCATATATTGGTGATCTTGCAGTTGAGTGTTTGCCATTCAGAAAGATTTCTTTTTATGTAAAAACTACCTCGAACCAAAAATAGTTTGACAGTTCCTTTTTTTTAAATATTACGAAACAAAAACAGGAGTATTTTTTTATTTACTTTAGGCATGAAATTTGTAAGTCTGCTGTCATCTACATGCACCATGTCTGTTTTCCTGTTATTTTCATATTAAGACTTAACTTCAGGGCTGGTAATTAATGGTAGTTACATTTTATGGGACAACCGAAACAAATATTTAAAAAATATAATCTGAGCTCATTATTTGCACACTTTATCACTCAATTGTTTATAAAAAAAAGATTAGTTAGGTATTGTATTGTAAAGTTAACAAAAATACTTTGTTTTGTTTACATGCAAATGGTTTTGTTTACATGCAAATGTGTTGATCTAGCAATATCTTGAACAGAAGTTATTTGTGACTGCCTAGTGAAATAATAAAGTTCATCTTAAACCTCTCTCATTGACAAGGCCATTGCCGACCCCCCCCCCGGGAACCTCTTTCTGTTTTATTGATGATAGATTTATTGTACAATAAAAAAAGCATATTCTAAACATGATGAAGATGAAAATGTAAACACCACAGCAATTTTAATATAATTATTGTCAATGATCGTTTTTTAGAATCATATTCCTGTACATGTTCTTACAATATATTTTGATATTTTCAGATCATGAGTTGTTTTGGAGGACGTATGAAAGAGTTTGACAGATTGTCATTGGATAGATTTGATAGCAAAAATTTGCAGTCAACAGTTTACCTTTTGTCTCATTTACATGAGGGTAAATATGTACATGTACAGAGGAAAATCTTTTTGTAATCTGTAGTTACACTTTTTATATACTAGTCATATATAAATGTATTAAATCTTTTAATTGAAAATTTATGAAAAATAAAAAAACTGTATATATATTTTTTTTAATCTTTCATTTTTATTGAACTCACATTTTTATTTGTAGATCACACAGTTGGATTGGGGGAGCCATTATTCTTTCGTCGACTAAAATCTAAGTAAGAGTTTGTGGAATTTTCTTAAATTTTTAATATAAAAGAACAATTTTTAAAAACCCAAAACAAGCAATTGTTCCATTTTAATGGTTACTTATGTTTGAATTATAATAATGTATTGTTACTTTCTCATCACATACAAATTAGAAATATGTTTCTTTAGCAGTTGTGGTATTTTGGTGTGTTCATTTCAGCACTGGAGTGTTTTTGTATTGTTCTGAAGTAACAGAAGCCCTCCTGCTAGCAAGTCGAAAGTATTGCCATCTGAAGCCATACATTGTTAGCTCAGCTTGATGTTACACATAACAGATAATAATTGAGTGGCGCTCTGGGAAAACAGGGCTTAATGCATGTCCATGAAGTGTCGTCCCAGATAAGCCTCTGCATTTAATGCAGGATAATCAGGGAAGACACTTAATGTGCTGTAATTGAGTTTTTCACTAATAAGAGACTCCCTTTAAACAAAAAACACAATCAAAAGGCAAAGTGATCACTTTTCATATGCATTTAGCCCACTCTTCCCAGAATGCTACTCAATTTTATAATACATAAGGAGTTTTTCTTATAAAAAAATGTTATGCCAAATTCATATTATGATACAATTTTACAAAAAAGATTTAATGCTTTACACTAACATTACTTTTATTTAGTATAGTATTTATTTTGGTAGTATCATTCACATGCCTTTTATTTGACCTTTGCCTAAATGAGCCGCATGGTGGGAAACTGGCCTTTAGGACAAATCAGAACAGTGTAGCTCAATACCGGTATATGCTTCTGTCATAATGTTAGCTAGTGAGACCAAGAAACCTTGCATGAATTTGTAGCAAACAGAGAAGCTCTTGACTAGACTGCACAAATATTCAGGCTGGTCTGGAGCTTTGCTGGCTGCAAATAGCATAGTACCTATTTTCGCACAATGCTCTTCAATCGTACCACACTAATAAGTTTTTTTCCATGTTTCTTTTATATCATAAATCTAATAATCGACATTAACTACTAGTATATATTTCCTAAAAACATATGTCTACTCCACAATATATTACATAAAATTGTAAATTTAATTTAATTAAGTTGGAAATTTTTAACTTTTCAGAAATGTCTGCCAATCAACACACCAACAACAATAGAAATACCAGAACCACTATATGACCATGTGAGTAAGGTATTCTGTGCATTAGTTGTTTAAACCATGTGCAACATTGTGTATATTTCAGTTGACCCATTAGTTAATATGCAAAGTGCACATCAATGCTCATTCTGGAGTTCAGTGAGTCTTAATAAACGTATTTGAAAATCATGAAAGTCAGGAAAATGTTTTTGTCTCAATCTACCAATTGAATAAAAAAAGAATCAATTATAAAACATGTTTATGTTGCAATTGTAATAATTCAGCATGTCACAGGTTCTGTATTGTGTTTTGTGTTTATAATTTTTATCACCCCACTATAGTAGTGGGGGACATATAGTTTTTGCCCTGTCTGTTGGTCTGTCTGTTGGTCTGTCCGTTTGCGCCAACTTTAACATTTTGCAATAACTTTTGCTATATTGAAGATAGCAACTTCATATTTGGCATGCATGTGTATCTCATAAAGCTGCACATTTTGAGTGGTGAAAGGTCAAGGTCAAGGTCATCCTTCAAGGTCAGAGGTCAAATATATGTGGCCAAAATCGCTCATTTTATGAATACTTTTTAATCTGCTTGTTAATTGAAAAACAGCAACACAGTTTGTATGTATAAAACAATGTTAATACATAAATAGGATCAAGCATATTAAAATATTAACTTAGATTTAGTTTCCTTTACTGTTCAGGATTTGTAAAGTTAGGTTAATATTTGTGTATTGAACAAAAATAACAAAAGTGTAAATAAAAGTTAATTTGGGGATGTTCTATCCAAACCCAGAGAGTTCAGATTTCCTCAAATGCCAAGTAAAGATTGTAAATTTCAACCCACTCCTCTGGTTAGTTTTCAGAGGCACATATAATTAACTTTTGAGCTTAGTGTCTCATTTGTACATGCATTACTGTATTAACTCCAAATCAACTAGTACAAGTGGTAGGCCAGTATTACATGGACTGGTGTTCACTGTTTACACAGTTTCACAACCCCATCTGATACTGGTCAGTATCTTGGCAAGTGGCCAAAGTTGGGAGCGGAATTAATGGTCTATTACATAACTGACTTCTGTGTGTGGTAAACACATGATACTGGTCATGTGGTCAAGTTGCACTTGTATACATTTGCCCAATACACAACACTAGCCTTGGCTATTTTTAATCAGATTGCATTGCTATCTATGGTGGTCATTGACTAGGGGAGTTAACTTCTATAAATAACATGTTTCATTACCATTAATAAATAAAACATTACAAATTGTGTGCACGTTTCACATATTGTCAAATAAGTCAAAATGTGTGAAAGGAATCCAAAAAATCAAAGACTCAATCATATAATGGATATAATTGATTAGTATAGGTCCTGATTGGTTTTTGCACTATTGGATACATTTCATAGGTCATTGACATACAGTGACAAAAAACATATTCACACAATGGCTGTCACTACAACGGAGAGCCCATATGGGGGGCATGCATGTTTCACAAACAGCCCTTGTTAATGTAAGGTATTGGACAGAAATAATAACCGTCATTAATAATGGACCCCATATATGTGAAGTTTCATGGAGATTTGATTAAATGTGAATGAACAAAGACATCTGAAACAGCTTATTGAGCCTTTTTAGCCCAATTTAGAAGGAATTTCTCATGATGACCTACAATGTATTGCGGTCACTCTGTCTGGCATCTGTTCTCTCCTGTTCTATGTTATCAGTTATCAAAATTTAGCTCTTCACTACTCTAGAGTCTACATATTTTTATCCAATCTTGATGAAACTTGTTCAGAATGTTTTTCTTGACATGTAGACCCAAGTTCCAATCTGGGTCAGATGTGTATTAATTATTTTTATTTATTGTTAATATTCCAGAATGAATGCATCACAGTCACCCTGCTTCCTGCCTTTCACTGTCCAGCAAGTGTCATGTGAGTGCCTAACTGGGGATGTTTGTTTTGGAATTTGTTGGAATTTGCAAATATTATATTACGTTATTGTTTTTTAATTTGTTTTTTTGCAAATATTATATTAAGATATTGTTTTTTAATTTGTTCTTTTTCAATAATTATATAGATTCATTGTTTGTATGTAAAATGATTTTGAATTATTTTTTGTAATGAAGGTTATTTTGTCTGCTAATGGCTTGTACCAATTTTCACGAAAAAAGTAGTTGTTTACACTATTGGAAAAAATAATAAAGGGACCCTTTCACAGATTTTGGCATGTATTGAAGTTTGTTGTTTAATGCTTTATATTGATTAATGTAAACATTGGATAAATAAAGCTACAATTAAAAAAAAAATAAAGAAAGAAAAAAAGTAACCCTCCACTGGGCTGGAATCACTGAACCCTAGAGAAATAGTTTATGGATTAGACCACTCGGCCATTTTATACATTATTTTTATACTTTATATATAAAGCAATCCTTGTAGTGACACAAAATATGACGACAACAACAGAACTCTCCAAATTATTCAATCGTTTCAGGTTTTTATATCGTCAAAAGATGAATATAGTGATTATTTAAGGGGTTGGTAAATGTTTAGTATTACTGTTTCCTCACAAATATCATAACTACAACGAAAATTTGCGAATCTGAAACATTTTTGTTTAATTTTGTAAATTTTCCAAAACGTGAAAAGGTCCCTTTAAGGCATCTTAGTAGACTTCTATAAGAATGTATGCTTCTTCAATGTATTAATAAAGAACTATTCTGCTAGAATGAGGTTGACACTGCAATTATACACATCAACATCACCATGCTTTGTCTTCTCTGACAGGTTTCTGTTGGAAGGCAAGGAAGGTACTGTGCTGTACACGGGAGATTTTCGCTGGGAGCATTTTGATATTGAGCAAATGGTCCATCTTCGTTCTGGAGAGAGGTGGGTAGACTATTGTTTCTCATTGTTTATATCGGTATTTACTCTTATATATTTGGAATTTTGGTTTCATTAACTATTTGTGCCTTTTCTGAAGGAGCAAGTTTATCACCACTTTGTGACTGTTATTGAACATAATTGTTGAAGATTATGAAGATTAAGCCCTTTTTAGCCCTTTCCATCATAAGAAGCAAATTGAAAATGGCTATGTGCAAACAGCATAAAACCAGAACAGCCTGCAAGTAACTTGCAGTATGTTGGAAGGGTTGGAAATGAAGCTTTTACAACTTGAATCTAGTAAGAAAGGCCTTTAATTAAATGTAACTTTGTAAGGTACTACAAATACGTTTACATACATATCTAAGTGGTAAAGGGTTAAACATTTTACATATCTATGTCAAACTGTCAAGCTTATATTTTCCATGTAAGATTGTAAGGTAGTTTCAAGAACCATTGGTGACTGAAAATAATAGTTGCAAAGCAGTGTAAAGGCCATCTTTTAAGCTCACCTAATTGCTCAGGTGAGCTTTTGTGACCAGTCTTTGTCCGTCGTCTGTCCGTCCGTCCACATTTGTTCGTAAACACTCTAGAAGCCACATTTATTGTCCGATCTTCATGAAACTTGGTCAGGAGCTTCGTCTCAATGAAATATCGGTCGAGTTTGCAACTGGGTCGTGCCGGCTCAAAAACTAGGTAACAAAAAGGAAAAAACTTGTAAACACTGTAGAAGTCACAATTCATGCCCAATCTTCATGTAACTTTGTCAAAATGTTTGTCTTAATGATACGTTGGTTGAGTTCAAAAGTGGTTCCGGTCCGTTGAAATACATGGCCGCCAGTTGGCGGGGCAGTTTTCCTTATTTGGCTATAAAGAAACCTTGTAAATATCTAGAAGTCACAATTTTTGCCCAATCATCATGGAAGTTGGTCAAAACATTGGTTTTATTGATTTCTCGTACGAGTTCGAAAATGGTCCAGATCGGTGAAAAAACATGGCCGCCAGTGGGCGGGGCATTTTTCTCTATATGTATATAGTGAAAATATGTGAACACTCTAGAAGTCACATTTTTGGCCCAATTTTCATGAAATTTGGTCAGAACATTTGTTTCCTTGATATGAGATTTGAGTTCGAAAATGGTTCCGGTCCGTTGAAGAACATGGTTGCCAGGGGGACGGGCAGTTTTCCTTAAATTTATATAGTAAAAAGCTTGTAAACAATCATGAATTAAGGTCATGTTACATGTGAGACAACTCTTCTAAATATTGCATTTAAGTTTACAGTAGTTACTCCCCTTTGACTATTAATGTTTTCATAATAATACAGTGTATTTTCTAGAGGGCACATTTCTTTTCCAATCTTCATGAAACTTGGTCAGAAGCTTTGGCCCAATGATATCTCGGTTGAGTTCGAAACTGGGTCATGCCGGGTCAAAAACTAGGTCACTAGGTCAAAAAAAAGAAAAACCTTGTAAACACTGTAGAAGTCACATTTCATGCCCAATCTTCATGAAACTTTGTCAAAATGTTTGTCTTAATGATATGTTGGTTGAGTTCAAAAGAAGTTCTGGTCTGTTGAAAAACATGGCCGCCAGTGAGTGGGGCAGTTTTTATGCTCCCCCAAAATTTATTTTGGGGGAGCATATAGTCGTCGCTTCCTCTGTCCGTGCGTGTGTGTGTGTGCGTCTGTCTGTCCGTCTGTGCACAATTTTTGTCAGGGCTATTTCTCAGCAACTAATGACCGGAATTCAATTAAACTTTATGGGAAGCTTCACTACCACAATGACATGTGCATATTATCAGCTGGTTCTGGTCAGATGATTTTTCACAGAGTTATGGCCCTTTGAAATTTTCCATTAACTGTACATATAGTGCAATTCTTGTCGGGCTATTTCTCAGCAACTAATGACCGGAATTCAATGAAACTTTATGGGAAGCTTAACTACCAAAAGGAGATGTGCATAGTATCAGCCGGTTCTGGTCGGATGATTTTTCAAAGAGTTATGGCTCTTAGAAATTTTCGATTAACTGTATATATAGTGCAATTCTTGTCCGGGCTATTTCTCAGCAACTAATGACTGGAATTCAATGAAACTTTATGGGAAGCTTCACTACCAAGAGGACATGTGCATATTATCAGCCAGTTCTGGTCGGATTATTTTTCACAGAGTTATGGCCCTTTAAAATTTTCCATTAACTGTACATATAGTGCAATTCTTGTCCGGGCTATTTTTCAACAACTAATGACCGGAATTCAATGAAACTTTATGGGAAGCTTCACTACCAAAAGGAGATGTGCATATTATCAGCCGGATCTGGTCGTGTGATTTTCACAGAGTTATGGCCCTTTGAAATTTTCCATTAACTGTACATATAGTGCAATTCTTGTCCGGGCTATTTCTCAGCAACTAATGACCGGAATTCAATGAAACTTTAAGGGAAGCTTTACTACCAAGAGGAGATGTGCATATTATCAGCCGGTTCTCGTCGGATGATTTGTCACAGAGTTATGGCCCTTTGAAATTTTCCATTGTACATATAGTCAGAGCTCCAGATAAAAATTTGGTCTAATTCTTATTTACTCCCTATTTTAAAAATTAATTCTTATTTTACCCCCTATTTATAAAATTAATTCTTAACACTATATTACCAAATAATTTTTATTCATTGTTTTTAACACAGCAACAATCCAACATTTTGGTTTATAGTCTTGGAAAAGCCTGGCTTCCCACCCCGTTTCTTGCTTTCCCATAATCGGACAGCTTTTTCTGGCTCAAATGACCCCACATCTATCTTGCTCATCTTGCTTTTTTTGCCTTCCACGCTTCGATACACCGCTTCGGTCGGCCATTTTGATTTTTTTATTTAAAACGGTAACTGACACTTCGGCTTAGGTCATAAAGGCATTTTTGGTCGCCGTTAAAGTCATATCAAAAATAAATATTTAACATTAAATTTTAATGACATTTTTAATAGGTATATTGTATATTACTTGTGTATAAAAATTAGTGTAATTAAAAAGGTACAATCAACAGTAATGACTCGCCTGCAATACCAGGAGAACAGAATCGAGACCGTTTGGCCTTAGACCGTTCTTAGGTGTGGCCCTTTCTCACAGCAAACGCTGGAGTGACGTTGACTTAAAGTTGCATTGTGTCACATCGGTCTTACTGACACTAACGTAGTGACGTCACCATCTATGTATAGAATGCTTAAAGTTGTAGTTTAAATTGAGCGCCTAGACGAGTCAGAGCCGGGATGAAATGTTTACCGTATATAATTTGCTACTGGAAGTTTTACGCACGTTCGAAAATGTCGAATTCGTGTTTTATTTTTTCAATGCGTAACTTTACGCAAAGATTTTAAATCTAAATCGTTATTTAAGAAATTTAATTCGTTTTTACGCCTTTACGCATGTTATCTGGAGCACTGCATATAGTGCAATTCTTGTCCGAGCTATTTCTCAGCAACTTATTACGGGAATTCAATGAAGCTTTATGGAAAGCTTCACTACCAACAGGAGATGTGCATATTATTAGCCGGTTATGGTTGGATGATTTTTCACAGAGTTATTGCCCTTTGAAATTTTCTATAAACTGTAATGCAATTCTTGTCCCAGCTATTTCTCCCCAACTACTGACTGGAATTTAATGAAGCTTTATGGGAAGCTTAACTACCTTGAGGAGATGCGCATGTTATTTTTGGGTTCTGGTTAGATGATTTATTTAGAGAGTTATGGCCCTTTGAAATTTTTAAGCTGCTAAACCATCCATCTTATTATTTTATCCAAAGTTATGCCCCTCAAGACATTTCCTTTTATCTGAATATATAGTGCAATATTGTGACAAAAAAAACTTTGGGGAGCATCACCCGTCTCTGATGGTTTCTTGTTCTTATTTGGCTAGAGAGATAACTTGTAAACACTCTAGAGGCCACATTTTTTGTCCGATCTTCATGAAACTTGGTCAGAAGAAGGTCCCAATGATATCTCGATGGAGTTGGAAACTGGGTCATGCTGGGTCAAAAACTAGGTCACTAGGTAAAAAAAAACAAACTTGTAAACACTGTAGAAGTCACATTTCATGCTCAATCTTCATGTAACTTTGTCAAAATGTTTGTCTTAATGATATGTTGGTTGATTTCAAAAGTGGTTCTGGTCCGTTGAAAAACATGGCCGCCAGTAGGCGGGGCAGTTTTCCTTATTTGGCTATAGAGAAACCTTGTAAACACACTGGAAGTCACAATTTTTGCCCAATCATCATAAAAGTTGGACAAAAGATTTTTTTTTTTATATCTCGGACGAATTAGAAAATGGTCCAGATCGGGGAAAAACATGGCCGCCAGTGGGCGGGGCATTTTTCTCTATATGTAGATAGTGAAAACAAGTGAACACTCTAGAAGTCACATTTTTGGCCCAATTTTCATGAAATTTGATCGGAACATTTGTTTACTTGATACGAGAGTTGAGTTAAAAAATTGTTCCGGTCAGTTAAATAACATGGCTGCCGGGGGGGGGGCAGTTTTCATATATTTATATAGTAAAAAAAGCTTGTGAACACTCTAGAAGTCACATTTTTTTCCCAATCATAATGAAACTTGGTGAAATGATTGGTTTTATATATATCTCAGATGAGTTCGCAAATGGTCCCGATCGGTCAAAAAACATGGCCGCCGGGGGGGGGGGGGGCAGTTTTCCTTATGTGACTAGAGAGAAACCTTGTGATCGAACACTATAGAAGTCTCATTTTTTGCCTAATCATCGTGAAACTAAGTCAATACATTGGTTTTATTGATTTCTTGGACAAGTTGGAAAATGGCTCAGATCGGTGAAACACACTTTTTAGCTCACCTGATTGCTCAGGTGAGGTTTTAGAATTGGTCTTTGTAAGCCGTCCGTTCGTCCACATTTGGTTTGTAAACACTCTAGCATGCACACTTCTCAAGCATTCTTTATGAAAGTTGCTGAAAGATCTCTAGTCAAGTTTGATAATGAGCAAAATCACATAATTAATGCCCTTAGATTGTCCAAATTTTCATTATATTATATATATATATATACAGGTCACAATTTTGTTTCAGATTTTATGAATCTTGGTCAAAATATTTATTTTTGTAAGCAAAGTTTGATGTTTGGTAAGGGGGGTCAACTCAAAATATAATTCACCAGGTAAAATCTTACAAAAACAAAAACACTCCATACGCCAGAATTTTTGTTCAATAATGATGAAACTTGACCAGGATGTTTGTCTGGACAATATCTAGGTCAAGGTTGACGTTTGGTAAAGATTAAATGAACTGACTCCTCTCAGGTGAGCGAACTAGGGCCATCTTGGCCCTCTTGTTAATTTTTTGGGGGGATGTCTAATGTTAAAGTTGTAACAAATGGATAGAATTTGCTGACATGCCTTGTAACATCAATTAGAACTTCTCTTGCAGAGTCAAGAAAATTAAAAGCCTATACGTAGATACGACCTTTCTATCCCCAACCTCACTGCACATTCCCAGTCGGGCTCAGTGTATTGATGCAGTGACCGAGGCGGTGCGAGAGTGGACCTCCAAGAGTCCCGGCCATGTGGTGTACATGAGCCTGCGGGCCCAGTACGGACATGAGCCCCTGCTCACTAATGTGGCTACCAGGCTGAATAGGAATGTACGGAGATAATTGCGGCCACATTCTGTCTCGAAAAACTGGGTTTAATGCATGTGTGTAAAGTGCAGTCCGCGCATGCTAATCAGGGACGATACTTTTCTCTTTTGTAGTATTTTTCGTTTAAAGGAAGCCACTTATTAACAAATCTAGTGTACGTGGAAAGTGTTGTCCCTGATTGGCAAATTTGTGACAACACATAACATATATGCCTGAATCCCAGTTTTCCCAGAACAAGGCTTAGTTGTTTGTTTTTTGTCTGCAGTTAAATAGTTAAAAAAAAATGACAGAATTGTATATCAGCAGGGTGATCAATTACAAAGGGGGTAAGTGTGTTAGTCAATTATTTTTCGACGTTTTATACCCTTTATTGATTTTGTTTAATATTTAAATGACGCTCAATTTCCAACCATATCAGTGAAAAGGTGACTGGCGTTTATTTTTTATTAAAATACGCTTTATATCTCGACTTTACTGCCCGTAAATTTTCTTGAGGCTGTAATAAGGTTATTGCGCTAAGAAATTTCCCAGCAAGTAAAGTAGAGATAGAGGGAATATTAATACCAAATAAACGCTAATAACTTTCTTGCTGATATGTAATTGGCCACTAAAAGTTGGGCTGGGCTGTTAGATTTTCAGATATTTTGTCTTCCAAAAGAACAAGTTAGGGCTTGTCAGTTATGATATATCCCTGTATAAACGGATACAGGAGTTGTGTGTTCAACTCTGAAAATAATTTCATGATGAATTCATAGTTCTTAGGTTATATCATATGATGTTTTTCCCTTGTGTACAGGTGCATGTGAGGCAGCAGAAGTTCGACCTGTATAACACCATTCAGGAGATGGACGGGCTTTTCACAGCTGACGGACGCAGCACACAGTTACATGCCTGTGACAAATATGTAAGTGTCCCCTTCATGTAGAGTCAGACACAAACAAAAATACTGAAGCACAAAACAGCTGAATTGATAGCCCCCTACACCCCCACCCCCCGCCATGTAATAATCTTGCAAATAGTATTATTAAAAGGTTGCCGTGGTGTTATGGATATGGTGTCCGCCTAGTGACTACTAGGCCCAGGTAATGCACTTAAGAGCGCTCTAATAAGCCTAAGGCTTTCAATTTAATCAAGCTAAAATAAATAGGTTTAAACAAAAAGTATGATGGTTTCTAGCTAGATAAAAGTATACTGAAATGTTTAGTCTATTTATTTTAGCTTGATTGCATCAAAAGTCTTAGGCTTAGTAAGATGCTCCAGTAAGTTTTCTGGGTTGAACCGTTACTTGCTATTGTGTGTGGAAAATCTTGAGAGTAATCACAGATAAGGATCAAACCTATGAACTCATTATTGCCGGTTGGACACCACATACACTATGCCATGGTGACATCAGTGATTACCCTTTGATTTGTAATATGGGATTGTCTAATGAATTTAATGTTTCCGTTTAAAGTAACTAATGATCCAAACTGGATGACACCTTTAATGCAGTTTCCCAACAGGGCGGGCATATGTACATTGTCATCTCGTTCAGCTCCATTTCATTTTCAGGGAGTTATGCCACTTGAATAATAAATTTATTCGAACCAATTTTCCCATATATTGACAAATGGCAGCATAAAGGAGCATGGATCAGTTTCAGAGATATTTTTGTAGATTTTTGACTATTTTGATTTTGTTTTCAAGCATATTTGGTAGTGCCCATGACAAGCTTTTGAATCCATGGTAAGGTATATTCACAGTGCACAGTGGGTGAACATACCAACCATACTCCATCTATTAATATTGCATAGTGGGTGATCATATTGAACCTTCCACTATCTATTCACAGTGCACATTGGGTGATGAGGACTACTTAAAATTGTGTAAAGACCAGCACGACGCATACAAGGTTCTAGTGATTCTACCCACGACGATGTACTTCACGCAGTTCAAGAACGTCTCTCTTGACAGGATCGTGAAGAAGATAGGATACAACTTATACCGCACTTGCTACTCGTTCCACTCCTCGTACACAGAGGTGGCAGAGTTACTAGCGTATCTGAAGCCGGAAGCTGCCTATGCTAATGTCAAAGCCCCAAGCGATGCGTCTTTGGCAGAGGTCATTATTGACAGCAATTTGTTTTCCTTCTGTATTGAGTACCCAAAGAAAGCACTTTCCCAATTGAGAGATAAGTACAAAATTCCCCATTGCCGTCTTAAAAATTCCCAAAATTAAGGAAAGTTTCCTCAATTTCTTTAAAAAAATGCATTATCTGCAGGTGAACAAATTAAATGAGCACTGAATCTGACAATTTGATAAAAAGGCATGTTAAATAAAACTAAGATGGGTTTGTGGAATTGAGTACCAAGCAATAAAAAAGGCTCATAATTCCCAATCTGAAGATTTCATGTCGCGATTTTTTCCAATTTCAGGGGTTTTCACGCTCATTTTTCCCATTTTGCCTGGTAACAGTAATTGGGAAAAATGTGTTGATTGAGATAGTTGGACATTTTGCTGTTACTACCTTTTGATTGTCTGGCACTGTGATTCTGCTAATGCAGCTCACCTGAGCACTATGTGCTCATGGTGAGCTATTGTGATCATCTTTTGTCTGTCGTGCAGCGTCAACATTTGCCTTGTTAACACTCTAGAGGCCTCATTTAATGTCCGATCTTCATGAAACTTGGTCAGAAGATTTGTCCCAATGATATCTTGGACGAGTTTGAAAATGGTTCTGATTTTATGGTAAAGCCTTGTTTACACTGTAGAGCCCATATTAATTGTCCAATCTTCATGAAACTTGGTTAGAATATTTGTTCCAATTATATCATAGATATGTTGGAAAATGGTTTTGGTTGGTTGACGAACATGGCTGCCAGGGGGCAAGGCATTTTTCCTTATATGGCTATAGTTAACTTTGTTAACACTCTAGAGACCGCATTTATTGTCGGATTTGTCTTAATGATATCTTGGACGGGTTCGAAAATAGTTTTGTTTGGTTGAAAAACATTGCCGCCAGGGGGCGGGGCCTTGTTAACACTCTAGAAATCGCATTTATTGTCCAATCTTAATGAAACTTGCTGCGAACATTTGTTCTAATAATATGTTGGCTGAGTTTGAAAAGGGTTCCAGTTTTTTTAAAAACATGGCTGCTAGGAGTGGGGCTTTTTTCCTTATATCGCTATAGTAAAGCCTTGTTAACACTCTAAAAGTCACATTTATAGTCCAGTCATTATTGAACATGGTCTGAACATGTTTTGTAATTATATCTTGGATTGCTTTAAAAATGGTTCTGGTCTGTTGAAAAGCATGGCCGCCAGTGATGGGGAATTTTTCCTCATATGGCAATAGTAAAATCTTCTATTAATACATCTATTCCCTTAACAAAAAAGAATATGCAAAATACTGTTTTAACATCACTGAATACAAGAGTTAAAAGATAATCTCTTAAGAATTCTGAATGGCATTTGTTACCTTTACCTGTTCACACATTCAATGATAAACAGTTTATATTATTATACCCCCACAAACAAAGTTTAGGAGGGTATATAGGAGTGAACCGTGTCCGCTCTCTAATTCAAGTAGTTTTCATCCGATCTTCACCAAACTTGGTCAAAAGTTGTATCTAGATAATGTCTAGGCCAAGTTCGAAGATGGGCCTTGCCGGGTCAAAAACTAGGTCACGGGGTCACTTAGTGCGTTTCAAACATTCAGCATGTTGTCCGCTCTCTAATTCAAGTAGCTTTCATCCAATCTTGACGAAACTTGGTCAGAAGTTTTATCTAGATGATCTTTAGGCCAAGTTCGAACTTGGGTAATGCCGGGCCAAAAACTAGGTCACGGGGTCACTTAGTGCGGTTTTAAACATTCAGCATGGTGTCCGCTCTTTAATTCAAGTAGTTTTCATCCAATCTTCATCACATTTGGTCAGAAGTTGTATCTAGATGATGTGTAGGTCAAGTTCGAACATGGGCCATGTCGGGTAAAAAACTAGGTCACGGGGTCACTTAGTGCGTTTTAAACAAGACAACATGCAAAATATTTTGTGTTAATGTGGCATGTGGGGGTATTCATCACGTCTGTGACAAAGCTTTAGTTTTTTCCTGAAAATTACATGTGTTAACAATCGCAAGACCTTTTTAACTATGCCCATATGTGACAGTACTAGTAGTCACCTTCTCCATCTTTTAGACACAAGCAAGGCTGAATGCATTGCTGGAGTCCTGCTGCAAACCATCTAAAGGGAGCGATGTTGGATGGCAGAACATTTATAGCCGGGAACCAGGAGGTGGGGACAGTGAGGGCCAGGCAGTGGGAACCAGGGCACTGGGCACGCTCAGAACACGAGCAACTCAGAAGAGAAAACCTAGAGGTTTGAACATTCAGTAGTATTTTGTTTTGGAAATGTTGTCACATGTTCTTTGTGTTTAAATGAATGATAAACTTTCGTACATGGTTTAAAAAAAGAGTATTTACCAAAAGTGCATTACCGTAAGTGTATTAATCAAATAAATCATTTATTAGGTCTTAGTTTTACTGTTAATTGGGTTAAAAAAACAAAAAAGACTGTTATTTTCTTCATACATCAATATTTGTGGTTAATTTACATGTTATTACACAATTTCACAGAGGCATTTCCCTTGATCGTCTTGGCTGGGACAGACAATGACTGACTTTGTCAAAGTGATCACCTCATGACAGGGACTTACTGTGGCCGGCTGTGCCAGACTGAGATGACCTTGATAGGGACTGGCTGTGACAGTTTCAGACCGTTCAGGAACAGACTGGGGAAGATTGAACTTTACCAGTACGCAACACTTAACATCAAACAGCGTACCCTAACCCTTAACACCTAACACATAACAACTAACGCAACACCTTATAATCCTTTTTATCCTATATATTTCCTTAGTATCGGGGGCTACCGCCCCCAAACACCCGCTTTGTCGATAGTGGTAAACAACTGCGTACCGGTAAAGTTCAATCTAGCCACAGACTGCTGCAGTGGACTTACTTTTGTAAAGAAAGCTGAAATAACCGTGTTATTCGCAATTTTGTGGGGCTTTTTGCGGTAATTTCACCAGTTATGCGACATTTTGCCTTTTTTGGTGACATTTAACGTAAAGCGAATTGACAGTTATCGTAAATCGGCCAAGGGAGGTAATCATTGTCGTAACATTTATACAGTACAGAACGGCGTGTACGGGTTGGGAACCATAATTGGACGGGTACCAAACGTTGTTTTGTACGATTTCGAGCGAATTTGTTGTAAAATTCAATCGTTTTGAACTGTTTTATGGAGGGGAAAAGCTTCCGCTTGGGGAATTTTTCGGTCCGGAAAGGGGGAAAAAGTAGCCTAGATTGCTTGGGGAAGACGCCGATATTCGGCGTCTGTTATATAAGGTAAAAAACCCCTGCGTAGGAACAAAATGAAATGACGTGCATAATGTCCATATTGCCATCTATCCATGTTTCAAGTTTCATGAAAAAATATTCAGAACTTTTTAAGTTATCGCAGGATCCAGAAAAAAACACCATTTTCAACAGTATTTCTAGTCTATTTCTTGCTATAGCAACCACAATTTTTGATGTAGGAACAAAATGAAATGACATGCATAATGTCCATATTACCATCTATCCGTGTTTCAAGTTTCATGAAAAAATATTAAGAACTTTTAGAGTTATCGCAGGATCAAGAAAAACACACCATTTTCAGCAGTATTTCTGGTCTATTTGTTGCCATTGCAACCACAATTTTTGACGTAGGAACAAAATGAAATGACGTGCATGTTTTCCATATTGCCATCTATCTTTATTCCAAGTTTTATGAAAAAATATTAAGAACTTTTAGAGTTATCGCAGGATCCAGAAAAAAAAATCAGCAGTATTTCTAGTCTGTTTGTTGCCATAGCAACCACAATTTTTGACGTAGGAACAAAAAGAAATGACGTGCATAATGTCCATATTGCCATCTATCCAAATTCCAAGTTTCATAAAAAAATATTAAGAACTTTTAGAGTTATCGCAATATCCAGAAATGTGTGACGGACTGACGGACGGACGGATACAAAACCATAAGTCCCCTCCGGTGAAACCGGTAGGGGACTAAAAATGAAAGAATGGCAAGGCCGCAAACAGAGGCTTCAAAATCAACGTTTTACCATGTACGAAAGTGACTAGGGACGAATGAAACGTAATGATAGCCTGCTTTTGGAATGATATTTTTACACGCAAAACATAGCACAACCCATCAAACCATGAATAAATAGCATGTTTCCTAGTGGTTTTTGCGCAATAATTCACAGGTCGACCCTACTAGTGATTCCAGCTTAAAAGTAACCCAAAATCCAATATGCCTACCGCAGTTGTCCAGTTTCGCATTTGAAAATGGTCATATTCTTAGGATTTAATGCAATTTGGGGGTACAATAAGACCTATTACCCTCAAATTTGAAATTGCAACCTACCCTTTCCCTATATTTCACTTTTTCACCGTGGCCAATTAGAATATTCTGCTTCCTTCCTTGGTGTGCTACCTAAGAACAATATGTTAATGATATAAGCACTATTTTTAGCCTGCATATATGCAAAATTTGAGGTATTTTTCTTGGTTCTAAGACTTTTCTTTATTCCTAAGTCTAAGAATACTTTGTTGAATAGGGGCCCTGCTGTTTACTGAAATACCTGATATTACAGTGTCTACAAGTGATGTGGAGAGCTTAGACTTCGGGTCCCCAGCCAAGCAACAGAAAACTGCCGCCAGCTCCTCACAGGGTAGCCCGTCTAGTACGAAACAGACCCGGGGTCGAGGGCAGGGCCGATCCCAGGCTAGCACACCGCTTGTGGTCGCGACCAGACGCAGCACGCGCCAATCAGCGAAGACCATTGGTCAGGAGGAGGTGTGTATGAGCCCACATGTTTTGTTTTGGTCAAGGCCTAGTTTAATCCTTTCCCACTTAGAAACGTATTTTGACACATTTGTAGTCCAATACAAAGTTAAATTTAATTAAATAACTTTCTTACTAAATTAAAGTTTTAAAGGCTTCATTTCCATCCCTTGGATACTGATGAGCAGCAAACAGCATAAAACCTGAACAGACTGCGAGTTACTCGCAGGCTGTTCTGGCTTTATGCTGTTTGCGCATAGCCATTTTCACTTTGCTTCTGAGTGGGAAAGGGTATAGGATGTCTGGCCCCTCCATGGAGTAACCCACTCAATGTAATGTACTCCCTTTTTATGTAGTATTTTAGTGTATCTTGATAGAAATATCAAGTCTTTTTTCACCACTGTTATAGGCTAGAAATTATAGATTATACCTTAAATTCACCTTATTTTGGATGAAAGTGTGACTAATAAAATCAGAGGAATTATTAATATTGATACATAAAATTACAGTCAAGTTAACAAAAACATATCAGTAGACTTGTAACAGCAATGTTAATAGTCTTTACTTCCAAGATATTTAAAAGGTTAACCATCAATTGGGAATTTTTGGGATGGAGTTTTGGAAAGAAATTATAATGTTTAGCAATTGGAATGTTACCCAATAATGGCTATAAAATCAGCCTCATTTAAGTCCTGATATTTCGTCATTATGTATAACGTATTTTGGCTGTCATATTAAGGGTTTTCTGCTATATTTCCATTGCATCTATGTATTGATAACATAAAGATAGTTGCACTGTAACTGCACAGTTATGTAACACATGAGGTATGGGAGTTGGGGAGATATGCAAAAAGTATGAAATTTTGAATTAAACCTAAGAAGTTTAATTGCACTTCATTCTGGGAAAATGGGCTTAATGCGTAAAGTGCCATCCCAGATTAGCTGTTGCAGTGCACACATGCGAATCAAGGACGACACTTTCCGCCTAAAATGGATTTTCACTTTAGAAGAGACTTACTATATAAAAAAATCCATAACAGCAGAAAGTGTCGTCTCTGATAAGCCAGTGCGGACTGCACACGCAAATGTGGGACAACACTTTAGGCACTTGCTTTTAGCCCAGTTTTCCTAGAATGCAGCGCAACTGTTATACTCAGACACAGGTAACACCAACTAAAGAGGTGAAGGCAAGGCCAGTAACGCCTGTGTCCAGGCAAGACTCCAGTGAGCCACACTCAGCCTTCGATGGTAGCCCCCAAAGCGACAGCGAGCTGGATCTGGTGTCCAGCCAGACAAGTGGTGACAGTTCACAGACTAGGTCAGTAATGGTGCATTAGACAGGTAGAGTTTTCAGCTTGATTGATGTAAACATGTTATAAAAACATGTGAAGCAAAACCAATTGTTATTAGCCTAACAGTGACTGGAAAATTGTTCAAAATGATTTTAAATAATCTTTGCATTTAAAGTACCTGTTTTCAGAATGTGCAAGTTATCTGGTAAGAAGAAAATAGTTTTCATCAAGTTATGTCATGTAGACACCTGAGCACGTTGTGCTCATGGTGAGCTTTTGTGAGCGCCTTTTGTCCGGCGTGCGTTGTCCGGCGTGCGTTGTCCATTGTGCGTCATCCGTTGTGCGCCGTCAACATTTGCTTTGTTAACTCTCTAGAGTCCACATTTATTGTCCAATCTTCATGAAATTTGGTCAGAACATTGGTCTCAATGATATCTTGAATGAGTTAGAAAATGGTTACGTTTGCTTGAAAAACATGGCTGCCAAGAGGTGGGGCATTTTTCCTCATATGGCTATAGTAAAATCTTGTTAACACTCTAGAGGCTACATTTATTGTCTGATCTTCATGAAACTTGATCAGAAGATTCATCCCAATAATATCTTGGACGAGAAAGAAAAAGATGCCGGTTGGTTGAAAAACATGGCCGCCAGGGGCGGGGGATTTTTCCTTATATGGCTATAGTAAAACCTTGTTTTACACTCTAGAGGCCAAATTTACTGTCCAATCTGTATGAAACTTGGTCAGAAGATTTGTCCCAATTATATCTTGTATGAGTTCAAAAATGGTAACCTTTGCTTGAAAAACATGGCTGCTAAGGGCGGGGCATTTTTCCTTATATGGGTATAGTAAAATCATGTTTTACACTCTAGAGTCCACATTTATTGTCCAATCTTCATGGAACTTGGTCAGAAGATTCATCCCAATAATATCTTGGAAGAGTTCGAAATGGATGCCGGTTGGTTGAAAACATGGCCGCCAGGGGGCGGGGCATTTTTCCTTATATGGCCATAGTCAAACCTTGTTAACACTCTAGAGGCCACATTTATTTTCCGATCTTCATGAAACTTGGTCAGAAGATTTTTCCCAATAATATCTTGTTATCTCAGGTGAGCGACTTTGGACCTTTCAGGCCCTCTTGTTTATTTTTTTCCTTACATTTTTAGCTTACAGCAAAAAAATGACTGTGTAGAAGGGTTTCAAAGTTTACAAACAGAATACATGTACTGGCATTTCAAGAAAAGCGATTCACATTTTATGATAACAATGTTCTATTTCGCTGTGGCGTAGTGGATATGGTTTCAGCTTAGAAAACGGGCTGTCATTGGTTTGATCCTCACTGTGGGAGCGTTCTTAAGATCTCCTAAAAAGACACAAAGTACTCCCAAGTACTGGGTCTACCAAGTAAAAAGACTTAAGGTCATTACAATAAGCCTTCTGTTTTTGATGCTTTTAAGAAGAAATGGGTTGAAAACTAAACTGAAACTAAACTTTTTCAGCAGCCATGAAGCACGCAGCTGGGCTGGCGGCAGTTTCCTAGCGGCTGTTAGCTCTTACAGCGATGAGGATGATGAGCAGACGGGCAGAGTGTGTCTCCTTGACGATGATGAGCATTGTGACGACGCATACCAGGATGTGAGCCAGGTGGAGGGCGTGGTTAGTGACGAGGAGGAGGGGCTGACTCTTGATAACATCGTGAGTGATCAATACAAAGTTGTAGGGATATAGAATTGGCGTTTTTCTTCAGTCCGTCCGTCTGTCTGTCACAAACTTTTTAGGGCTTTATCTCAGAAACTGTATAAGATATCAACATGAAACTTCATGAGTGTATAGATATAAATGAGGAGAAGTGCCATGCATAATAACCTGAAAACCTCACTTTATTAAAAAGGAGTTATTACCCTTTGTTGTTTTTGTTTGATGTAACCTTTGAGGCTATACATGGTATCTCATAAGCTATGTAAGGTTTCAACATGAAACTTCAGTAATGTTTATATATCAACAAAAAGTGCTATACAAGAACCATAACCCTGCACTTTCCTTAATCAGATTTATTGCCATATTTTTTTATTATATGATGTCAGTTTTCAGGGCATTATCTCAGATTCTATAAAATTATTTCAACATGCCTCTTAATTAGTGTATAGTAGGGATGGGAATTGCATTCAAAATTGGTATTCTGATAACCGTATGCAGTTTCTGAATATATACAGGATATTTTTTATACCCCCACAAACGAAGTTTAGGGGGTATATAGGAGTGAACTTGTCTGTCGGTTGGTCTGTCGGTCTGTTGGTCTGTCTGTCAGTCCGTATTAAGTGTCCGCTCTCTATTTCAAGTTGTTTTCATCCGATCTTCACCAAACTTGGTCAGAAGTTGTGACTAGATGATGTCTAGGTTCGAATATGGGTCATGCTGGGTCAAAAACTAGGTCACGGGGTCACTTAGTGCTTTTTTAACATTCAGCATGGTGTCTGCTCTCTAATTTAAGTAGTTTTCATCCGATGTTCACCAAACTTGGTCCGAAGTTGTATCTAGATGACATCTAGGTCAAGTTATAATATGGGTCATGCAGGATCAAAAATTGGTCACGGGGTCACTCAGTGCGTTTTAAACATTGAGCATGTTGTCCGCTTTCTAATTCAAGTAGTTTTCATCCGATCTTCACCAAACTTGGTCAGAAGTTGTATCTAGATGATGTCTATGTTGAGTTTTAATATGGGTCATGCCGGGTAAAAAACTAGGTCACGGGATCACTTTGTGCGGTTTAAACATTGAACATGGTGTCCGCTCTCTAATTCAATTACTTTTCATCCCAGCTTTACCAAACTTGGTTAGAAGTTGTATCTAGATGATGTCTAGGTTAAGTTCGAATATGGGTCATTCCGGGTCATAAACTAGGTCACTGGGTCACTTAGTGCGTTTTAAACATTGAGCATGGTGTCAGCTCTCTAATTCAATTACTTTTCATCCGATCTTCATCAAACTTGCTCAGAAGTCGTATCTAGATGATGTGTAGGTCAAGCTCGAATATGGGTCATGCCGTGTCATAAACTAGGTCACGGTCTCACTTAGTGCGTTTTAAACATAGAGCATGGTGTCCGCTTACTAATTCAAGTAGTTTTCATCACAGCTTCACCGAACTTGTATCTAGATGATGTGTAGGTCAAGTTCGAACATGGGCCATGCTGGGTCACAAACTAGGTCATGGGGTCAATTAGTGCGTTTTAAACATTGAGCATGGCATCTGCTTTTTTTAAGACAACATGCAAAATATTCTTTTTCAATGCCGCATGTGGGGGTATTCGTCACATCTGTGACAAAGCTCTAGTTGGATTTGGTGGAATATCGATTTTAATTCATGAGTGATCATAGAAAATGATATTTTATATTTTTAACTCACCTGAGTACAATGTTCTCATGGTGAGCTTTTGTGATCGCCTTTTGTCCGTCGTCCGTTGTGCAGCGTCAGCATTTGCCTTGTTAACACTCTATTGGCCACATTTATTGTCCAGTCTTCATGAAATTTGGTCAGAAGATTGGTCTCAATGATATCTTGAATGAGTTCGAAAATGGTTACGTCTGAAAAACATGGCTGCCAAGGGGCGGGGCATTTCTCCTTATATGCCTATCGTAAAACGTAGTAACACTCTAGAGGCCACATTTATTGTCAAATCTTCATGAAACTTGATAAGCAGATTCATCCCAATAATATGTTGGACGAGTTCGAAAATGATGCCAGTTGGTTGAAAAGCATGGCCGCCAGGGGGCGGGCGTTTTTCCTTATATGGCTATAGTAAAACCTTGTTAACACTATAGAGGCCACATTTATTGTCCAATCATCATGAAACTTGGTCTCAAGATTTGCCCCCGTGATATCTTGGACGAGTTTGAAAATGGTTCCGGTTGCTTTAAAAACATGACCGCCAGGGGGCGGGGTATTTTTTCTTTATATGGCCATATATTGCTTTAGTAAAACATTGTTAACACTTTAGAGGACGCATTTATTGTCCGATCTTCATGAAACTTAGTCAGAAGATTTGTCCGAATAATATCTTGGATGAGTTTAAAAATGGTTCCGGCTGGTGGAAAAACATGGCCGCCAAGGGGGCTGTGCATTTTTTCTTATATAGCTATAGTAAAACCTTGTAAACACTCTAGAGGCCACATTTATTGTCCGATCATCATGAAACTTGGTAAGAAGATTTGTCCCAATGATATCTTGGCCACATTTATTGTCAAATCTTCATGAAACTTGATAAGCAGATTCATCCCAATAATATGTTGGACGAGTTCGAAAATGATGCCAGTTGGTTGAAAAGCATGGCCGCCAGGGGGCGGGCGTTTTTCCTTATATGGCTATAGTAAAACCTTGTTAACACTATAGAGGCCACATTTATTGTCCAATCATCATGAAACTTGGTCTCAAGATTTGCCCCCGTGATATCTTGGACGAGTTTGAAAATGGTTCCGGTTGCTTGAAAACATGTCCTCCAGGGGATGGGCATTTTTCTTTATATGGCTATAGATGGCTTTTTCAAAACCTTGTTAACACTCTTAGAGGCCACATTTATTGTTGGATCTTCATGAAACATTGTCAGAAGATTCATCCTAATTATATCTTGGACGAGTTTGAAAATGGTTTGGGTTGGTTGAAAAACATAGCCACCAGGGGGCAGGGCATTTTTATTTATATGGCTATAGTAAAACCTTGTTTACACTCTAGTTAAATATTCTCGAAGTTTAATGTATTAATATTTATTATACAGAAAATTACTTAAGGGAGAAAAAACTGTTCATAGCTTTACATGTAAATGTTTGAATTCCAATCATTAATGCACACTTAATTACTCCAACTGACCCTTATCAGCTGCCTTAAGAGCACAAATTAATACACATCTCTGAGTGAACCTTGTTCTATTTTTAGATCAGCAACTTGATACCTTGTTGTGCTATTACTTTGATGTGTGGCACCATAGGTAAGGGAAGATATAATTTTTGAGGCACACAGTTTATTGATGAGGTCTGAATTGTGTCGTGTGATTATCAAAGATGTGTGTTTTAAAATGGATTTATTGATTTTTTAATCGAAAATATAATTGCAAGGTGAGTCTGAAAATAGTTCATGTTTGTTTAAAAACAAGGCTCTCAGGGGGTGGTATTTTTTAGTTGTTCGCATAGCGAACAGCTAATGTCGTTGCCGAAAGTTGTTCAACTGTATTCATTCACAAATGGAAACATTTTGTGAATATCGTGTTAAATGGAATATTTTTTAACGGAGCTTATATAGAAAAGAAGCAATAAACAATGTTTGTATTATACGTGTCGCGGAAGAGATTGTTTATGAATGATTAAAATAGTCCACTCTCTGCTGCGTCTTAATGCCGCAGTATAGGTCATTGATAATCAGAGGCTATCAAAAGATTCGGGAAAACAACGCAATAGTATAAGGTTTATATTCACAGTTCTCAATTTATAAAACGATGAACATGAGTTCAACAATAACTACAGGGATACGATAGACAACAACAAAAATGCTTCATAATCACTAAAACCGAATATAAAAAAAAACAAGTAAATATAACAATAATCTATTAATAGATACGGGCAAAAATAAACAAGTGTTGTGGGGAAAGTCCAATTGCACGGGTGATAACAACCCAATAGTATAAGGTTACGCTTGTTTATTGCGTAACTTCGTTGATAGCGATTGACTGATTTCTTGTAAAACTGCGGGGGGGGTGGGGATCTTATATGGCTGGGAAATCTGGAACAGGACTTCTAAATGAACTTTCAAATTCACACATTCACGTGTGCAGATGAGGTTATTAGTTACCAACCTTAATTAATATCGGCCGATTCTTTATCAGATAAACGGAAGAAAACAGAAAAGTAAAAAAATATTTAAAGAAAAACATTTTATTTTAATATTCATATGAATTCCATTTCATTATTTTTTTATAATGATAAGTAAAACGCAGTTCATTGGGGGAAATTCGTGACAATCTGAAATTATTTATCAACTTTCGCTAAAACTCAACAGAAAACAGCAAAACTTCTTGGATTGATCATTTTTGATATTATTGTGTGTTTGATATATGTTTAAATAATACTTTGCATTTTGACTCGGAAATACACAATGGACTATCGATAAACGTTGATAACACAGTATTGTTTAAAAGATGAGACACAAAGACTACAAAAATATAGTGTCATGATAATACGGAAACTGTCTCATTATCTTACCACAAATGCTTGCCGTAATCTTCAATCTGTATGGCAGTCGTTCTTGAAAGACTGAAATGCTACCGAAATTTGCTAGTTCGCTATAAATAACACAGTTTGACTTTAATATCCTATCGAAAAGTCAAATGCATGTCGCGATCGGGGGGAGAGTCGCTCGTAGAAGATCTTCTTGAAGGGCGACTCTGATAATCAAGCGAGTACCGTCATCCCTCGACCCGGACGTCCTCTCCTTCTGACTTCGCTGAATCCCAGAATTTGGAAGTATCGCTAAAGGGAATGGTAATTGTCCGTAGGAAAAAATGGTTTCACTACATCGCCGGAAGAGGGACGGGTACAGAGAAACTGGCAGCGTAGAGGATGAGCGTGGCAGAGAAACAGGCCAGGATTTTTCGAGGCGATGACCCTATGTAGATAATGGAAGTGTCGAAGGTCGGCGGTACCCAGTACGCTCAACGTGCTGAGGAACCCGTTCTATGGTTCGGGTCGACACTTGTGGATTCTAGAGGCCATACAAGCAGCGGAGCGCGCAAGGAGCGGGAAGAAGATCTTCTTTAGTTTTCAGCACTCCCTTTGCAGAGTAACCTTGTCCTTTTAAGGCCAACCAGACATGATTTGTCGTTAAATTGTCTACCAGTGCACATTAACGTGTCATTTGCCACAATGCATTGGTCTATTTGGACCAAAATTATTTTGTTCGCGAATACCCGGGCGGCAGAGGTGAATTTGACAAGCCACATATCAGGTATTCTGACAACAGGGCCCTCAATCCATTTTAGGGGAAGCAGGTCGCTACCCATAGCAGGGGAAATTTTTGCGGTGTTTCCCTTTTTGGGGGATTTTTGAGTTACTCTCTAATTATTACATTTGTACATGTTTGCACTATATTCATTGCTTATTTCATAATTTAGTATGTCTGAAAAGATTCAATTAAAATAGAATTGAGATATAATAATCATGAGACATCTATCTATAAAAAGGGGAAAAAGTATACTTTTCAGGGGGGGGGGGTATGCGGCCGAATTTCGGCCGTGGATTTGACAGATTGAGGGCCCTGGACAAAGATGGCGGAATCGTCCGAGGGTTCCCGATTGGCATGAAAAGTGTGCATGTTGCAACAGACCAGGTGCTGTAACTCAATATTGACGTGGAATTCAGAACATTAAGTATTTTAGGGTGAAAAATATAAATGGAAATAAATGCTCAGGATAAAAAAGTATTGACCCATTGAAACTATAGAAAAAATACGTTAATTTACGAATTAACATTACAGTAGATGGTTCGTTCATAAAAATATTGGTGACGGTGGAGTAGAGTAGTTACGCGTTAATGTCAGTACATGAAAATGAATAAAAATGAAATGGAAACGCATTAAATGAAGCATTTAATTTCAGGCTTAAAATATTTAATATTGTTTAATTTGATTTCATCGAGAATTTAATACAAAGCTCGTTAATACGAATACATTTATTATTAGAATTATGGTGTGGTTCATTCTTTGTTAGACTAACAGACTTTTCCTTAGCGCCAACTTAGATATACGTTTAATTTCTTTTTTCATCTTTGAAATCATAAGTGGAGTTTGTGACAATCCTGCATAAAATTATTAGAGATTGTTGATCAATGGCATTTTTCCCTTTTTCAAAATCTCACCACTGTAGACAATTAAAAGTAATTGGCATTGGTGTTCAAAAGTCGAACTTCATGTCAGGTGATTGTAAGGAATATTAAATACGTTCAAAGAGCGAACAACTGCAGTGCCTTCAGCGCTTTGATTTTGTATGTTTACAGTTGTTTATAGTGAAACTTTGTGAATACTTTTAGTCACATTTTTAGTTCAATCTGAATGACACTTGCTGAGTACAAATGTTGTTATCATATCTTTTTTTTAGTTTACTCAATTAGTTTTAATAATATCATCTTCAAACATGGTGACAATCTTTATGAGCATAATATTATTTGCTCATGGTGAACTTTTGTGATCACCTTTTGTCAATTATCTGTCTTCCGTTGTGCGTCATGAATATTTGCCTTGTTAACACTGTAGAGGCCACGTTTATTGTCGGATCTTTATTAAACTTTGTCAGAAGATTTGTTCCAATAATATCTTGGATGAGTTCAAAAATGGTTCAGGTCTGTTGAAAAACATGGCCGCCAGGGGCCATTTGTTGTTCATTCTTCATGAAACTTGGTTATAATATTTGTTCCATTGGTACCTTGGGCTGCAAAGAACAGATCATTTCTTTTTATCTCAGGTAATCCACTTTTGGCCTTTCAGGCCCTCTTGTTTCTTTTGTGTGTTGTCTGTTATCCATTTTAAGTGAAATACAGCATAAACATCAATAAAGTTTTTTTTTTCAGCAGCCGATTCCCCAGAACCAGCCAGTAGCCCACACTGGTGTACCCAGTACTCAGGGAGCTGCTGGCTCCCAGACACAAGGGACCCAGCCCCATTCTGCAGACCCAGAGAAGCACAAACTTATCCAGCAGCAATTGGTCTTGCTTATTCACGCTCACAAGTGTAAGTGGCGTGAGCAGAGCAATGGTGAGGCGTGCATCCTGCCACACTGCAGAACCATGAAGAATGTGCTTAACCACATTACCACTTGTAGTGCTGGCAAGTCATGTCAAGGTAGCTGACGTTTTTTCCTCTTGCGTTCCGTACACAATTTTGGGAATGAGATGTTGTTGTTCATCCCACTTATAGGAATTAAATTCAAAGATGCTGTTACTCCAATATAACGCGAATGACGGGGTCCAAGCCACAAGATATCGTTATAAATGGAATCGCATTGCATTTTGAGCTCATTCATTCATAAATTATTGCAATGTTGTGTTGCCATAAGCCAATACTTGCTTTCATAAAAACAAACATACACCATTTTTCGGAGTGTAAAATGCTCAATGCATTATGGAAAAGTGGTTTCATAGGGCATTGTTCAGATTTAATTGTGACAACCAATGGAAACGTGAGAATAAATTTAGATTGAATGCATTAAGATAATTGCATCATACTCAGTCATGCAAACAATATGCATTCTGGCGGTGTCCTGATTATCGCATAAAAATGAAAGTGTATTTGTATAAACATTTACCATGCGTTTGGATGGAACTAATCGTCTTCATAACTTATTTAATTTCTAATTGCTTGTTACGTTTTCGATTGCATTTTAGCATACAATATTTTAATTCATATTGCCTACAAATTTGAGGACATTAAACATGTATCGTAAAATTTGTCAAAGCTGTCAATTATTTATAAGATCGATAGCACATACATAGTAACAGCAAAAGAGCTTGAAATACATGCTACAGTCAAACCTGAGAACAGCGGTCAGTCAATGGAAATGACTTATGTGACCGTTGTCCACAGGTGACCGTTGAATTCGGATCATAATTTTAAAATGGTTTGTCAGTTGGTAGTATTGCTATGTCGTTACCCCACCCAGTAGTTTGCATACAGTGTAAAACAAAGGCTCATTGCCGTTTACTAAGCACAATAACAGAAATTACTTACGTGTGTACATTGAATAATACAGAATAATATATTAAAGATTGATTTCATTTCATATTGTTAAACTAAAGCAATGACTTTATCAACGCTGGTATAATTGTTTACTCATGCATCTCGTTCATTCAGTAAATAAAGCTTGTCACGTGCCGTTGACGTCACGTCTGTACAAGTCTAAAAAGCGGATTCCCTGTCATAAACCGTTAGTACGGTGTAATTGTACCGTTCTAATTCAAAGAAAACGACGCAAAAATTTTGTTAAAATTTATTCGCTCTTTTGAAAAATGATCCGAAAATGTAATTTTCAAATCGATACTCAATGTTGTAAGTACAATGTACTAATGAGCGGTCATTTAATTAGCGATAATTACTTTGAACGTGTCACAAACTTTTATAATCTCAAGGCAATTACCTCTATCAGACCGCAAAATTGACGGACAAAGGATGTGCTGTGTTTTTAATTTTCGCGACTCGCGTGACGGTTGATTTCAGGTCAAACATGAATTTCGGAGTGGAATATAGTGGCTGTTTGCCGTTATGGACAGGTGGCCGTTAAATTCATGTGTTATATAGAGTGTTTTTCGTCGGGGGATTCCAGACTGACCGTTGTCTGCAGGTGACCGGTAAATTCAGGTGGCCGTTAGGTCAGTTTCGACTGTATTATCCCAGCTGTATTGCACCAAACAATTGATGATCACACTGAAACTGTCAAATTACTTAGTAATTGTTAGTCTCTTATCTATGATCATTTAGCCATTATGCAATCAGCACTTATTTTAATTTCAAGAAAACGTTTTAGACTGAAATGGATGGTTGAAGAAAAAACGGTAGCCAAGACCCAGCTAAGAAATTGTTAACTTTGGTTGTAGTTTAGGTTATATGTGATATTTTTGCTTCACTAATAAGCACCTCATATGAAGTTCTAATATCTATTTGCAGTTGCTCACTGTGCTTCATCAAGGCAGATAAGCACCCACTGGAGAACCTGCTTGCGACAGGACTGTCCGGTGTTCATTCTATTGAAGCACGCCTCTGATCGCCAGAAACAGCCTGTGGCAGAGGCAGCAGCAGGTAAGGTTTGATTTAAGAAATACATGTAAAATGGAACGTTGTCAAAATTGATGTTTTAACAATTTACAAAACATTTAATACATTTGAAGAATGAGTGCAAATCATGTTCCCTAAAAGTTGTGAGCAACTCGTCAAGTGACTCCTGAATTTAAATAACGCAAGGTAAATTTTTTCGATCAAAAACGGGGCCAGTATTGGGTCTCATTCCTGATGGAAAAAATTATATCTTCTTCCCAAATGGAACCAAAAAATACAAATCGAAGGTTTCAATAAAAAAATTTAGATCTCTAAATTAAGTTCCAATCCTGCTCAATAAATTGAGCCTTAGTGAATATAATATTGAACACATGTTTATTCACAATTTTGGAGCATTTTTTAGCAAAACAAAAACAACATAAATTTCCCAATTTTAGTAAAAACGCCGTGATTTGTCCAATCCAAAGGGACCTGGCCCCATTCAAAATGGTGACAAAGATCACTGTATGCTGAAACCAATTATGCATAAATGCCAAGAATGTGTTCATATTTGAACAATCAATATGCTTTTGGGTTAAAAGGCCATTCTAATCCAGCATTGTTGTTGATAAGTATTGCAAGCCAATATTGTTGTTGTTTGTTAGGCGCAGCACTGGCGACGGTGAATGCTGCTACCCCACAAATCCCCTCCGACATAAATGAGGCACAGATGCAGAAGGCATACGCTGCCCTAGGACTCGCCTTCAATTTGATACGGGCTTTCGCCTCCAGGCCTGGACAACTCAATAATCAAGGTACTTTGGGATTCTTGAATAGAAAAAATCTTAATAACTTTATTTTACAGTTATATTGAATGCATAAGCAGGAAAAGGGGTCTTAGCCTTGAAATATTGGGTTTGGGTGACTTTGGGATAATGTTTGTGCTTTGAAACTGATATGGACTGACATTGCTAAGGTTCAGTATTGTGTGCGTGTTTCAATGAACCTAGGTTTGAATCCAGGCCAGCCAGCGCAGGTTGGTAACTCCAATCCGACCCTAAACTCCCTCACTGCTGTGGGTGGTTTGAATGCCACAGATGGGCTGCAGATTGTGGCACAGACAAACAAAGGCACAAAACAGTGGCACGAGAGTGTCACCCAGGATCTAAGAAATCATCGTGTCTATAAATTGTGAGTATATGTATATCATGGTGTTGGTTTAATATTTCCAAGCCGAGTGGCAGATATTTACAGTAATCAAATTCAAATAACAAACTCTTCCCATCCATTTTGGGTCACTTTAATTCTGTGAAAGTAACTAGATATATCATACAACAAGGCGGAGACTACCCTAGGCTTTAAAAAAAGGGAGAAGTTTGGAACATCAGGGTATAAGTTTGTGCAAACAATCTCGACTTAAAAGACAAAACAAGTTAATTTCAAAACTTTTATTATTTCTATCATTTTACTATGTTCATTCTAAAAACAATAAATTCTCATTAAAATCACATTCCGTCAACATTAACATTAAAGTTGTTTGGACTTCCAACATTTTTGAGTGGGACTTCCATAAGTAAAGGGCAGGAAGTCAGGACTTCCAAAATTTATTTCTTAGTGCAAGCCCTGTTTACAACACTTTCTGACATGACTGGTTTAGCTATAAAGTTGCTATTTTTATTCAGGGTTCACGCAATATTCCCCAATCCAGATCCAGCTGCAATAAAGGACAGAAGGATGAACAATTTTGTTGCATATGCAAGAAAAGTGGAAGGGGACATGTATGAAGAAGCCAATAGTAGAGTATGTATATTGAGCACACTACTAATTAATTCAGCAAAAATATTAAAGAAGTCTTTGTTGTGTTGAAATGAAAATATAGGGGTAAGTTGTACAATTGTTTAAATAGCCAGTTAGGTTAACAGCTTTTAAGTTAACATGTGCAGTGCATATGGTAATCTTTGGGCTCCCTATTGTATGTCTTAAAACTTGATTTTAAAAAATAACAATTTTTTAATTGGTCTCTGAAATTCCCTGAGGTCATTTTTTTAGCTCACCTGAGCACAACGTGCTCATGGTGAGCTTTTGTGATTGCCGTTTGTCCGTGGTCCGTTGTGCGTTGTGCGGCGTCACCTTTTGACTTGTAAACTTTCTAGAGGCCACATTTATTGTCCAATCTTCATGAAATTTGGTCAGAAGATTGGTCTCAATGATATTTTGGATGAGTTTGAAAATGGTTACGTTTGCTTGAAAAACATGGCTGCCAAGGGGCGGGACATTTTTCCTTAAATGGCTATATATGGCTATAGTAAAATCTTGTTAACACTCTAGAGGCCACATTTATTGTCTGATCTTCATGAAACTTGGTCAGAAGATTTATCCCAATAATATTTTGGACGAGTTCGAAAATGATGCTGGTTGGTTGAAAAACATGGCCACCATAGGGGCGGGGCATTTTTTCTTTATATGGCTGTAGTAAAACATTGTTAACACTGTAGATGTCACATTAATTTTCCAATCTTCATGAAACTTGCTCAGAAGATTTGTTCTAATGATATCTTGGATGAGTTCAAAAATGGTAACGTTTGCTTGAAAAACATGGCTGCCAAGGGGCGGGGCATTTTTCCTTATATGGCTATATATGGTTATAGTAAAATCTTGTTAACACTCTAGAGGCCACATTTATTGTCCAATCTTTATGAAACTTGGTCAGAAGATTCATCCCATTAATATCTTGGACGAGTTCGAAAATGATGCTGTTTGGTTTAAAAACATGGCCGCCAGGGGGCGGGGCATTTTTCCTTATATGGCACATTTGCCTTGTTTACTCTAAAGAGGCCACCTTTTTTGTCCAATCTTCATGAAATTTGGTCAGAAGTTGGTCTCAATTATATCTTGGATGAGTTCGAAAATGGTGACGTTTGCTTGAAAAACATGGCTGCCAAGGGGCGGGGCATTTTTCCTTATATGGCTATAGTAAAATCTTGTTAACACTCTAGAGGCCACATTTATTGTCTGATCTTCATGAAACTTGGTCAGAAGATTCATCTCAATAATATTCTGGAAGAGTTCGAAAATGATGCCGGTTGGTTGAAAAAAATGGCCGCCAGGGGGCGGGGCAGTTTTCCTTATATGGCTATATTAAAACCTTGTTATCACTCTCGAGGCCACATTTATTTGCCGATATTCATGAAACTTGCTCAGAAGATTTGTCCCAATGATATCTTGGATGAGTTTAAAAATGGTAACCTTTGCTTGAAAAACATGGCTGTCAAGGGGCGGGGCATTTTTCCATATGTGGCTATATATGACTTAAGTGAAATCTTGTTAACACTCTAGAGGCCACATTTATTGTCCAATTTGTATTAATTTTGGTCAGAAGATTTATCCCAATAATATCTTGGACGAGTTCGAAAATGATGCCGGTTGGTTTAAAAACATGGCTGCCAGGGGGGGGGGGCATTTTTCCTTATAGGGCTATAGCAAAACCGTGTTAACACTCTAGAGGCCACATTTATTGTCCAATCTTCATGAAATATGGTCAGAAAATTTGTCTTATTGATATCTTGGATGAGTTCGAAAATGGTTTTATTTGCTTGAAAAACATGGATGCCAAGGGGCGGGGCATTTTTCCTTAAATGGCTATTTATGGCTATAGTAAAATCTTGTTAACACTCTAGAGGCCACATTTGTAGTCCGATCTACATGAAACTCGGTCAGAAGATTCATCCCAATAATATCATGCACGAGTTCAAAAATGATGCCGGTTGGTTAAAAACATGGCCACGATGGGGTCGGGCATTTTTCCTTATATGGCTATAGTAAAACCTTTTAACACTGTAGAGGTCACATTTTTTTCCGATCATCATGAAACTTGGTCAGAAGATTTGTCCCAATGATATCTTGGATGAGTTTGAAAATGGTTTTAGTTTGCTTATTACACAACGTGCTCATGGTGAGCTTTTGTGATCGCCTTTTGTCCGTTGTCCGTCGTGCGATGTCAACATTTGCCTTGTTTACTCTCTAGAGGCCACATTTATTGTCCAATCTTCATGAAATTTGGTCAGAAGTTGGTCTCAATTATATCTTGGACGAGTTCGAAAATGGTGACATTTGCTTGATAAACATGGCTGCCGAAGAGCGGGGCATTTTTCCTTATATGGCTATAGCAAAATCTTGTTAACACTCTAGAGGCCACATTTATTGTCCGATCCTCATAAAATTAGGTCAGAAGATTCATCCCAATAATATCTTGGACGAGTTCGAAATTGATGTCGGTTGGTTGAAAAACATGGCCGCCAGGGGGCGGGGCATTTTTCCTTATATGGCTATATTAAAACCTTGTTAACACTCTAGAGGCCACATTTATTTTCCGATCTTCATGAAACTTGCTCAGAAGATTTGTCCCACTAATATCTTAGATGAGTTCAGAAATGGTAATCTTTGCTTGAAAAACATGGCTGCCAAGGGGCGGGGCATTTTTCCTTATATGGCTATATATGACCATAGTAAAATCTTGTTAACACTCTAGAGGCCACATTTATTGTCCAATCTTCATGAAACTTTGTCAGAAGTTTTATCCCAATAATATCTTGGACGAGTTCGAAATTGATGCCGGTTGGTTGAAAAACATGGCCACCAGGGGGCGGGGTATTTTTCCTAATATGGCTATAGTAAAACCTTGTTTACACTCTAGAGGCCACATGTATTGTCAAATCTTGATGAAATTTGGTCAGAAGATTAGTCTTAGTGATATCTTGGACGAGTTTGAAAATGGTTACGTTTGCTTGAAAAACATGGCCGCCAAGGGGCGGGGCATTTTTCCTTATATGGCTATATAAGGCTATAGTAAAATCTTGTTAACACTCTAGAGGCCACATTTATAGTCCGATCTTCATGAAACTCGATCAGAAGATTCATCCCAATAATATCTTGGAAGAGCAAGTTCAAAAATGATGCCGGTTGGTTGAAAAACATGGCCACCACGGGGGCTGGGCTATTTTCCTTATATGGCTATAGTAAAACTTTGTTAACACTCTAGAGGTCACATTTATTTTCCGATCATCGTGAAACATGGTCAGAAGATTTGTCCCAATGATATCTTGGATGAGTTGGAAAATGGTTTTGGTTGCTTTAAAAACATGGCCACCAGGGGTGGGGCATTTTTATGCCCCCAGAACATAGGTTCTGGGGGCATATTAAAATCGCACCGTCCGTTAGTTAGTCAGTTAGTCAGTCAGTAAGTCCGTTGGGATTAGTTTCCGCTCAATAAGTCAAGCGATTGTCATCAGATCTTAACCAAACTTCATAAAAATGTGTAAGGCAATAACATCTAGGTCAAGTTCGATAATCGGCCAAATTGACCCAGACACTCTTGAGTTACAGCCCTTGAATCATAGTAAAATTGTTTTTTTAGCTCGACTATTATATATGAAATATATATAGTGGAGCTATCCTACTCACCCCGGCGTCGGCGTTAGCGTCTGCGTCTGCGTGCAAATGTTGAAGTTTTCGTACTACCCCAAATATTTTCTTTGTCCCTTGACATATTGCTTTCATATTTTGCATACTTGTTTACCAACATGACCCAAACCTATAAACAAGAGCAGACAACTCTATCAAGCATTCTGTCATAATTATGGCCCCTTTTCCACTTAGAATATGCAGCAAATGTTAAAGGTTTCGTACTACCCCATTTATTTTCATTGTCCCTTGACATGTTGCTTTCATATTTTGCATACTTGTTTACCAACATCACCCGAATCTATAAACAAGAGAAGACAACTCTATCAAGCATTTGTCATAATTATTGCCCCTTTTATACTTAGAATATGCATATTATTGATAAATCTATGTTAAAGTTTGCGTATTACCCCAAATATTTCCTATATCCTTTGACATATTGCTTTTATATGTTGCATACTTGTTAACCAACATGACCCCAACCTATAATTAAGAGCAGACCACTGTATCAAGCATTTTGACATAATTATGGCCCCTTTTACACTTAGATAATTGAACATTTTGCTTAAATTGCCATAACTTCTTTATTTATGATCACATTTTATTATTACTTTGACAAAACAACACTTACCTGAATACCACAATGGATTCAACCCAAACAATACCCCACGCCCCTACCCAGAATCCCTTCCCCCCCCACCTCTCCCCCCCCCAATTTTTTTTTTTAAACATCATCTAATAAATTACCCAACCACACATTATACCCCCCTCTGGCCCCCCCTACCCCCCAAAAAAAAATATATTTTTAAAAACATCATCTAATAAATTACCACACCCCACATTATACCCCCCCCTCACCCCCCCTTCCCCCCCAAAAAAAATTATTTTTTTATTGTTTTCCTTTGATTATTTTTAAAAGATCATCTAATAAATTATTGAATATGAACAACTTCCCCATGATTGCTTACGTTATACTGTAAAGCACTCGAATAGTCGAGCGCGCTGCCCTCTGACAGCTCTTGTTTCTTGTTTCCGCTCAATGACTCGAGCAATTGTCATCAGATCTTCACCAAACTTCATGAAAATGTGTAAGGCAATAACATCTAGGTCAAGTTTGATAATTGGCCGAATTCACCCAGACACTGCTGAGTTACGGCCCTTGAATCATCGAAAAATTGCGTTTTTTTCTCGTTTCCGCTTAATAACTCGAGCAATTGTCATAGAATATTCGCCACACTTCATACAAATGTGTAAGGCAATAACATCTAGGTCAAGTTCGATAATCGGCCAAATTGACTAGGAAACTCCTGAGTTACGGCCCTTACGGCCCTTGAATCATCGAAAAAATTGCATTTTTTTCTCGTTTCCGCTCAATAACTCGAGCAAATTTCATAGGATCTCCGCCACACTTCATGAAAATGTGTAGGGTCATAAGATCTAGGTCAAGTTCGATAATCAGCCAAATTGACTAGGATACTCCTGAGTTACGGCCCTTGAATCATCGAGTTTTTTTTCCTTATGTTATGAAGTTGTGCATGTTGGATTGTTATTGTCCTATATCAAAACTGAACTTTTTTATGCCCTCGGTAGGGTGGCATATAGCAGTCGAACTGTCCGTCTGTCTGTCTGTCCGTCTGTCTGTCGTCGCACTTTTGTGTTTAGTTTTCGAAAAATGCTCATAACTTCTATGTCGCTTCAGATGTAACCTTCATATTTGGTATGAATGTGTATATGGAAAAGGCCTTTCCATACGCACACAAATTTTGACCCCTTTGACCTTGAACTTAAACTTAGGGTCCGCGTTTAGGTTTCGAAATCTGCGTTTAGGTTTCGAAAAATCGTTTTTTGGGGGCATATGTCTTCCGATGGAGACAGCTCTTGTTCCTTATATGGCTATAGTAAAACCTTGTTTACACTCTAGAGGCCACATTTATTGTCCAATCTTCATGAAATTTGGTCACAAGATTGATCTCAATGATATCTTGGATCAGTTTGAAAATAATTATGTTTGCTTGAAAAATGGCTTCCGAGGGGCAGGGCATTTTTCCTTATATGGCTATAATAAAATCTTGTTAACACTCTAGAGACCACATTTACTGTCCGATCTTCATGAAACTTGGTCAGAAGATTCATCCCAATAATATCTTGGATGAGTTCAAAAATGATGCCGGTTGGTTGAAAAACATGGCTGCAAGGGGGCGGGGCATTTTTCCTAATATGGCTATTGTAAAACCTTGTTAACACTCTAGAGGCCACATTTATTTTCCGATCTTTGTGAAACTTGGTTAGAAGATTTATCCTACTAATATCTTGTTATCTCAGGTAAGCGACTTTGGGCCTTTCAGGCCCTCTTGTGTCTTTTTTGCTCACCTTATTACAATGTGCTCATGGTGAGCTTTTGTGATCGCCTTTGTTGTGCGTTGTGAGGCGTCAACATTTGCCCTGTTAACAGAGGCCACATTATTTCCATTCTTTATGAATTTGGTCAAGATTTGTCCCAATATTATTTTGGACAATTTTGAAAATGGTTCTGATTGGTTGAAAAACATGGCCGCGCGGAGGCGGGGCATTTTTCCTTATATTGCTATAGTAAAGCCTGGTTAACACTCTAGAGGCCACATTTATTGTCCGATCATCATGAAACTTGGTCAGAAGATTTGTCTTAATGATATCATGGACGAGTTTGAAAATGGTTGCGGTTGCTATAAAACAAGGCCGCCAGGTGGTGGTGAATTTTTCTAATATGGCTTTACAATTATGGCTATAGTATATCCTTGTTTACACTCTAGAGGCCAAATTTATTGTCCGCTCTTAATGAAACTGTGTCAGAATATTTGTCTCCGTGATATCTTGGATGATTGCCCCAATGATACCTCGGACAAGTTAATGGCTTCTGTTGGTTGAACACATGGCCGCCAGGGAGCAGGTCAATTTTCCTTCTATGGCTATAGTAAAACCTTGTTAACACTCTAGAGGCCACATTCATTGTTCGGTCTTCATGAAACTTTGTCAGAATAGTTGTCTCAATGATATCTTGGATACAGGGGTTTCACTGGCCTAAAAATGTTGTTGCCTTTTTTTCGCAATATTAAAACCCTCTGTTAATCTGACCTTATTATTAAGAACAATCATTAATGAAACCTTACAACTAAATTAATGTCATTGACTATATTATTAATTTAATAGCTATGATTTCCTAGAATTACACAAATAACAAGAAGTAACATAATAAGTAATAATACGCTTTATTTTTAAACAAATAACAATTTTTTCCATATGATAAACAAAACAGGTGACCAAAATAATCATATAATTTTAACATTTATGTAACAGTAGGCTGCAAACATATTTCAGATTTATCTATTTGAACATAAATCACAGAAATAAGCTCTAAAATAGGCTTCATTTTCATTAAACATAAACTTAATTCTCATGATTGAAATGTTACATTATGATTGTTTATGATAGGAAATCTCAGACTCTATTTAATAACACTATTTCAAGTCATTTACCATTGACAGCATTGTTGACAGTTTCATTGGGTCGCGAACATGACGATATAAATAAAACACTTTACTTGCAAAGCGCTTAATCCTCCTTCCAAACAAGATCTGTTTTTGTTGAAATAACTACTGTCTGCCCTTTTTATATGCCCGTTGAAAAAGGGACGTATTATAGTTTCACCCTTGGCGGGCGGGCGGCATCCACAACTGTGTCCGCTCTCTAATTCAAATAGTTTTCATCAGATCTTCACCAAACTTGGTCAGAAGTTGTAATAAAAATGTTTTCGAATATGGGTCATGCCGGGTCAAAAACTAGGTCACGGGGTCACTTAGTGCATTTCAAGGATTTAGCATGGTGTCCGCTCTCTAATTGAAGTAATTTTCATCCGATCTTCACCAAATATGGTCAGAAGTTGTGTCTAAATTATATCTAGGTCACGTTTTAATATGGGTCATGCCAGGTCAAAAACTTGGTCATGGGGTCACTTAGTGCATTTCAAGCATTTAGCATGGTGTCCGCTTTCTAATTGAAGTAGTTTTCATCCGATCTCACCAAATTTGGTCAGAAGTTGTGTCTAGATGCAATCTAGGCCAAGTTCAAATATGGGTCATGTCGGGTCAAAAACTAGGTGACGGGGTCACTTGGTGCATTTCAAGGATTTAGCATGGTGTCCGCTCTCTAATTAAAGTTGTTTTCATCTGATCTTCACCAAATTTGGTCAGTAGTTGTGTCTAAATGATATCTAGGTCACGTTCAAATATGGGTCATGCTGGGTCAAAAACTAGGTTACGAGGTCACTTAGTGCATTTCAAGCATTTAGCATGGTGTCCGCTCTCTAATTGAATTAGTTTTCATCCGATCTTCACCAGGTTTGGTCAGAAGTTGTGTCTAGATGATATCAAGGTCAAGTTCAAATATGGGTCATGCCGGGTCAAAAACTAGGTCTCGATGTTACTTAGTGCATTTCAAGCATTTAGCATGGTGTCAACTCTCTAATTGAAGTAGTTTTCATCCGATCTTCACTAAACTTGGTCAGAAGTTGTGTTTAAATGATATCTAGGTCAAGTTCAAATATGGGTCATGCCGGGTCAAAAACTAGGTTATAGGGTCACTTAGTGCATTTCAAGCATGGTGTCACTCAAATGGTAAAGTTATCAAGTTGTCCAAAACCTTCAAACGGGCGTATCTTGTGACAGTTTTGCACTCTTATTCATGTTAAATTTCATCATGATTGATGACTGTTAAAAAATTAGAAATCAATTCCAAAAATGTGTTGATTAACCTTGTTTTGAAATAAAAGGAAAACGCATTTCCGCATTCAAAAGTATGTTTAATTTTAAAGATAATCTTACACAGGTTGTCACTTTTATCTTTAACAAAGGGGCAATAAGCGATAACTATCAATGACCCTGGGTCTTGTTTGTACGCAATTTGATGACTAAATATGCTTCAGTAATTTGCCAGACGAGATTTCTTGCTATAAAGATTAGCACAGACTACAATTACAGTGTCAGTTATGAAATTCGCCGCACAAAAAAATTGTCGCGACAAATTGAAAATATGCTGCAAGTTGCGACATTGGCGATCGGCAGCAACCCCCTGGGATGAAATCTAAAAAAAAATCGGTTGGTTGAAAAACATGGCCGCCAGGGGGCGGGGCATTTTTTATTATATGGCTTTATTTAAACCTTGTTTACACTTTAGAAAGCACATTTACTGTCCAATCTTCCTGAAACTTGGTCAGAACTTTTTTCTAATGATATCTTCGATGAGTTTGAAACTGGTTGTAGTGAGTTGAAAACATGGCCGCTAGGGGGTGGGTCATTTTTCATTTTATGGTAATAGTAAAACCTTGTTACCACTCTAAAAGTCACATTTATAGTCCAGTCTTTATTAAACTTGGTAAGAACATTTTTATGCCCCTCTTCGAAGAAGAGGGGGTATATTGCTTTGCACATGTCGGTCTGTCGGTCGGTCCGTCCACCAGGTGGTTTCCGGATGATAACTCAAGAACGCTTGGGCCTAGGATCATGAAACTTAAGAGGTACATTGATCACGACTAGCAGATGACCCCTATAGATTTTGAGGTCACTAGGTCAAAGGTCAAGGTCACGGTGACCCGAAATAGTTAAATGGTTTCCGGATGATAACTCAAGAATGCTTAGGCCTAGGATCATGAAACTTAAAAGGTAGATTGATCATGACTCGCAGATGACCCCTATTCATTTTCAGGTCACTAGGTCAAAGGTCAAGGTCACAGTGACCCGAAATAGTAAAATGGTTTCTGGATGATAACTCAAGAAGGCTTAGGCCTAGGATCATGAAACTTGATAGTTAGATTGAACCTGACTCGCAGATGACCCCTATTGATTTTCAGGTCACTAGGTCAAAGGTCAAGGTCACAGTGAACCGAAATAGTAAAATGGTTTCCGGATGATAACTCAAGAACGCTTATGCCTAGGATCATGAAACTTCATAGGTAGATTGCACATGAATGGCAGATGACCCCTATTGATTTTCAGGTCACTAGGTCAAAGGTCAAGGTCACGGTGACCCGAAATATTAAAATGGTTTCCGGATGATAACTCAAGAACGCTTTTGCCTAGGATCATGAAACTTCATAGGTACATTGATCATGACTCGCAGATGACCCGTATCGATTTTCAGGTCACTAGGTCAAAGGTCAAGGTCATGGTAACCCAAAATAGTAAAATGGTTTCCGGATGATAACTCAAGAACGCTTATGCCTAAGATCATGAAACTTGATAGGTAGATTGATCATGACTGGTAGTTGACCACTATTGATTTTCAGGTCACTATATCAAAGGTCAAGGTCACGGTGACCTGGTATATTAAAATGGTGTCCGGATGATAACTCAAGAACGCTAATGGCTACGATCATGAAACTTCATAGGTACATTGATCATGACTTGCAGATGACCCCTATTGATTTTGAGGTCACTAGGTCAAAGGTCAAGGTCTTGGTGACCCGAAGTAGTAAAATGGTTTCCGGATGATAACTCAAGAACGCTTATGCCTAGGATCATGAAACTTCATAGGTACATTAATCATGACTCGCAGATGACCCCTATCGATTTTGAGGTCACTAGGTCAAAGGTCAAGTTCACGGTGACCCGAAATAGTAAAATGGTTTCAGGATGATAACTGAAGAACGCTTATTCCTAGGATCATGAAACTTGATAGGTAGATTGATCATGACTCGCAGATAACCCCTATAGATTTTCAGGTCACTAGGTCAAAGGTCAAGGTCACGGTGACCCGAAATAGTAAAATGGTTTCCAGATTATAACTCAAGACTGCTTATGGCTAGGATCATGAAACTTCATAGGTACATTGATCATGACTGGCAGATGACCCCTATTGATTTTCATGTCACTTGGTCAAAGGTCAAGGTCACAGTGACAAAAAACATATTCACACAATGTCACTACAACGGAGAGCCCATATGGGGGGCATGCATGTTTTACAAACAGCCCTTGTTTTGTATTGATATCTTGGATTAGTGCAATATTGAATTACATAGCATAATAACAGGAAACAACTTTTTCTGAACCCAAAAAGCCAACAGCTTTGATATTTGTTTTTTGACACCAGATTGCAGTCAATTTCAAAGATAATTCCAATCATGCCCCTGATGACCTTGACCCTCTTGTTAAAATTTATCGATGATTAGACATTCCAAAGAATGGGTATCAGAACCAAAGGTGAAATCCACATTTAATCCACATTAACCCAATATAAAGTAGACTGTATTAGTCATTCCTGCTACTGACCACTCAGCGTGTTCGTCTGGCATTTTAAACAATGTTTGTAAAATAATTGCTATAACTTGCTTTTGACAGAGCTATTTACTCAATGCATAATACTTTCATGGAAACAAACGTACAATACCAAAATGAGTAATTGTTTGACTGTTTAAACAGGAGGAATATTACCATTTTTTGGCGGAGAAGATCTACAAAATCCAGAAAGAGTTGGAGGAGAAGCGTATCCGTCGCCATGAGGAACAACACAAGCAGCAGAGTGCAGGGACAGATGTGCCAGGAATGGGCCCAATCAGGCCTGTTGCTCAAACCAGTCAGTTGGGCTTCTTATGCTCTGATACTTTTGTTTTGTTAAGAATTATGTTGTGAATTTTGCTTGGCATTTTAAAGAGCAAACATTGATTATACTGTCTATTGATTGGATAACCTACAAAGGTTTGATTCTTGATTCTTTCCTTCCTTTACATGGCAATATTATTGAAAAATGTTAGGATCTGATTGAAAATGAAGACTTTTTTGTGAAATGTCTATGTGGATTATGCTGTTTTCTTTACCTTAAAGGTTTGAAAATCACATTTAACAAAAATTAAATTAGTATGCACTTAACTTTATATGCTATTTGAGGTCGCCGTGGCGAAATGGATATGGTGTCCGTCTAGCTTCCAGGAGGTCAGTGACGGGTTGGATCCCCACTGTGGGAGCATTCTTTAGATCTCCCACAAAGACACCAAGTACTGGTTCTAGTCCCAGGAAACGGACACGAGAATGTTTCAAATAAATCTAAGGCTTTCCATGCAATTAAGCCAAAAAAGGTTTAACTTTATATGATGATATACTAAACAGGGGAGTCAATAGTTTGTGTACTTTAAATGTTTCAGATGGTCCAATGTCTAACCCTACGTCCAGCTTGCCTGGTGACCTGTTTGGCAACCAGACCAGCATAGCAACACCTGGTATGGGCCCCAGAGTGCCTGCCATGCAGCCGGGACCAAGTCGAACCACACCTCCACTTGTAAGTATTCGAATTAATTTGCACTGGTTGATGTTATTTCCATCCTCTTTCTACGCTTCATATATTTCTTTTACGACTGCAACGATAACGATTAAACAACACATTAGTTCAGTTGACTAGTTTAATGACACGATTGCAATATATTTTGCCTCCCAATAAACATCACACAAATGAAATCGAATGTACACATATAAAGTATTCACTAACAGATCTATATAATATATTATGCAAGTAAGAGAGTGGGATATAATGGCCGCAGCGTTAACCAGAAACAGCCGTTGGTAACCACGAGCCCCGAAAGATTGGATGATTTACAGGACTCTTAATATCAATGATTGCTACACTTGCGATCACACTTTTCTTGATCGCTACACTTGTGATCACACTTTACTTGATCGCTACACTTGCGATCACACTTTACTTGATTGCTACACATGACTCTTAATATCAATGATCGCTACAGCTGCGATCACACTTTACTTGATCGCTACAGTTGCGATCACACCTAACTTGATCGTTACACTTGCGATCACACTTTACTTTATCGCTACACTCGAGATCACACTTTTACAACAATCGCTACACTTGCGATTACACTTTTACTTGATCGCTACACTTGTGATCACCCTTTTACAACCAGCGATACCACTTTTTATACCTATGGTCACTTGACAATTTATCGCTCAACCAGTACACACTTTTTAACTCGGACATTTAATACTAATACACGCTCAACCATCGATTTGACACATACAAGTTTTTTTCCTACGGCATTGCTACTGTTTTTAAAGTTTAACCTTTTAATTAATTTGAATAACCGGGAAGGGTTAGGTTGATATACTACGCCTGAAGCCCAGATTCCATTCGAGCCAATGTGTTGAGTCATTGTCGCTAAGGTTAGCTTGTAGAGATAACTGTTGTAGAATAAGTACACATGCCCATCCAACCCTCCGGCAAACAGAATTGTCCGCCACAATAAATTTCACAAATTTATCCCCAACAAATTCTGGTGCGGTATTGTACCAAAGCCACGAGTTGACCGACAAACTATTGGTAACCTTTGACGTGGCTTTTTAACTCGCTCGACCAGCGATTTCACACTTTTTAAACACGGTCCTTTAAGCACATTAATTGCTCAACCAGCGAGTACACACTATTTAACTCGGACCTTAAATACCAATAATCGCTCAACCAGACGTTTTTCTCCTACGGTATTTCTTCTATCTTTTAAGCTTAAATGTTTAACCCATGAGTTGTTAATATTTTTATGTTTATACTTTTTGCATTAAGATACCGGTATATATAATTAATGCAATTTCCTACAATTTCAGATCATTTTTCTATTTCATCAGATTAAGAATTATGGCCCTTTTTCACTTAGAATTATTATTAATATTATTGATAAATCTATGTTAAAGTTTGCATACCACCCCAAATATTTTCTATGTTCTTTGACATATTGCTTTTATATATTGCATGCTTCATTACCAACATGATCCCAATCTATAAACAAGATCAGAAAACTGTATCAAGCATTTTGACAGAATAATGGCCCCTTTTATACTTGGATAATTGTACATTTGGTTAAGTTTTGTGTTTTGGTCCATTTTACTCCTAAAGTATTATAGCTATTGCTTTCAGAATTGTTAAAATCGTTAACTATCGTAACGGGACTGTACAGGGCAAGTTGCATAACTCTGGGTTGCTCTTTAACGGAATTATGGCCCATTTTTGTCTTAGTAACTTTGAATATTTTGTTAAAGTTTGTGTTTAGATGCACTTTACATCTAAAGTATCAAGGCTATTGCTTTCAAACTTGAAATACTTTCTTACTATCATGATGGTACTGTACCTGGCAAGTTGAATTTTACTTTGATCTTTGAATGACCTTGACTCTCAAGGTCAAATTAATAAATTTTGCTTAAATTGCCATAACTTCTTTATTCATGATCACAATTGATTCATACTTTGACAAAACAAAACTTACCTGACATACCACAATGAACTACACCAAAACCATCCCCATGCCCCACCCGAGAATCCCCCCCCCATTTTTTTTTCTTTTTTTCTTTATTTTTGAAAGATCATCTATTAAATGACCACACACCCACATTATACCCCCCTCTCCATGATGGCTTACGTTATACTGTCAAGCACTCGATGAGTCGAGCGCGCTGTCCTCTGACAGCTCTTGTTAGGAAATCTATGCAATTACATATGAATTAGTTAACACCAGTGTGAAAACAGACCCACACTTATCAACATTAACAACATAAACAGCCGATAAGCACAGCCGAAAATGTCATCTCTCTAGCAACAGAGCACATTTAATCTTAAACAAACAAACTCTCTCTCAAACAATATCAGATATCGGATCCAGCATCCACAACCAAGGTATAATTAATCGCAGTTCACGACAAGTGTGTAATATACTTGAAGAGATATTCTACACATAATTTTAATCTACCAACCTCCCCAAGAGCTATCAAAAAGTTTCAAAATGCTCTTGAATGTCAAATTTCCAGAAAAGCCTTGGTAACTTGTATAGCGTTTAAAGATTTATCATCTAGCATTGCCAACAAGAAAATAACAAAACCTGTCATGACACATTATATACTTCTCTTTTCAAAAAATCATATTGGGAAATTTTCTTTTAAACCTCAGAGTTTTAACTTGTTATTGAAAATAGAGAATTCTATTTAACACATATATTTTTCATTACTGCAGACTATCTTTTAAATTAAATATTGAAATTCATACACCAAGTCAACAATCCAACAACACGCAAGACAAAATTGTTCACTAAAATACATGTTGGTTTTAGTTTCCACAAAATTGTCGCTGTCATTGCAGACAAATGTTCTCCCCAACAAACGGCAGATGCATATAATTTTCAATGTTTGAAATTTATTGAATGAGTCGAAAATTAGTCTCCCTTTAGTATGAATTTGCAGCTAGAGGCGCTCTGGAAGGTTTGTCATTCAGCTTTGGGAATTTGCACGGTATACATGTTAATTTATGCTAGAGTTTTTTAAACATTGGACGATATAGACCGAGACACGTGTTCGGAAGACATAAATAGCAATTTGAAGGAAATTTTGTTCGAATTAAAGAAACAGCAAGTAGAGATAACTTCTTTGAAACAGCAAGTTAGTTTACCAGTGTCGTCTAAACAAGAACATAAAGACATTAAATGGAAATTAAAAGGAAACAAAAAGCAATATGAATTCAATTGTGATGCCCATGAAGGAATCAAGCAATGCATGTGGGCAATCGAAAACCAGAAAAGCGACTACGCAAAGGAAGTTTTATCGGAGGTTGCCAATAAAATTCACACGAGAAATAAACACATAAGGATAGCGGATCCATCAGAAGGCGGTGGGAAACTGGAAGACAGTAGGAACAGAACCCCCTCGTGAGCGACTCTGATGACGAGTTGAGAATCAATAGGGCGGATTCTAAAGCTCTAAAGAAAAAGAAGGCTATGCAGGCGAAGTTGAAGAAAAAACCAGCTGTCATGTATGGACACTTGGACGCAGTACGCGAGTTGCTTGAGGGACAGGTAGGGACACGTCCCGCGCTGTACCCGTTACCACAGAGGCCCACACCTCCGTCGATTGGTTCTTTTTGTGGCTACTCTGGATGGGGTCCCCAGCTCGGGTCATGCTTCGCGTGTGGACAGTTCGGTCACTTCCGGCGGACGTGCTCCACTACCAGATGTCAGCAAGAAAGCGCTCAGGCCAGGAAGAAGTGATGCCACTGAGGCGAGCCCACCCGCGATCGAAAGTGCTGTGTTTAAAGATGAGTATTACATTTATGAACAAGATGACAGATTTACCCATGATTATTTCATTTACGAGCAAGGTCAGAAAGACATTATTGTTAAAAATAGATTGAGGGAACATATCCAATTTTGGAAAAACATTGGCGCCAATCAATTTATAATTGATTCTATAGAACATGTCTACAAGATTCCATACTATTCTTTACCTGAAAGCGTATTGCTTAAAAACAATAAATCAGCATGTGATAATAGGGAATTTGTTAGGAAAGCAATTACAGATTTGTTAGATCGGGATTTGGTAGAAAAATCCGATGTCCCACCTCGTGTTGTTAATCCACTATCTGTCTCCATTCAAAGTCATGGTAAAAAGCGTCTCATTCTTGATCTGAGATGGGTTAATAAACACATGTGGAAACAATCTGTTAAATATGAGGATTTGAGATTAGGTTTGATGTTTCTTAAAGAAAGGGGATTCATGATAAAGTTTGATATTCATTCTGCTTACCATTTTGTGGATATATGTATCCTGAACATACAACTTACCTTGGGTTTTCGTTTGAAGATGATCATGGTGTAGTTTGTTACTTTAGGTTCAAGGTGCATGCATTCGGGTTGGGTGTAGCACCTTATTTTTTTCACTAAGCTTACAAGGCCCCTTATAGCAAAGTGGCGGGGCGAAGGTCAACGAGTTATTATGTTTTTGGATGATGGTTTTCGTACACATGATAATTATGAGGAGACGAAAAATCTTGAATCTGACATAAAGCATGATTTGCTTCTCTCTGGGTTCATCCCTAACGTAGATAAATGTAGCTGGGAACCAGTACAGGAAATGGAGTGGCTGGGTGTTAATATTAATATGAGAGAGTTTTCAATAAGAATTCCTGAAAGAAGAATTAGCAAGGCTAAGAATACCATCAAAATTTTATCGGGCTCTGAATATATGCCAGTAAGAAAGGTGGCTAGTTGTATTGGTCAAATTATTTCTATGTGTATTGTAATTGGCCCTGTAGCTCAAATAATGACTAGATATTTGAGTATCGATGTTGCGAAAGAGTGCACGTGGAATGCGTACGTTAAGTTGTCAATCGATAGTGTAGAGTAATTGGCATTTTGGAGAGAAAGGCTCAATTTGCTTAACAAAAAATTGCTTGTTACTACTGGCGCTTACTCAAAAGTAGTATACAGTGATGCATCTGCTGTGTCTTATGCCGGATATGAGGTAGGGACGGTCAATGGTGTGGCGCATGGGTCATGGTCGTCAGAGGAGACTAAAATGTCTTCTACTTGGCGGGAACTTTGTGGAGTTTATAGAGTTTTAAAGTCATTAATTGCTGTGCTTGCAAGTCACCGCGTTAAATGATTTACAGACAATCAAGGAGTTTGTAGTGTTATTAAAAAAAAAGGTTCTATGAAAAAGGATTTACAAGATTTAGCAAATTCAATTCATTTAGAAGTTGAATGGATTCCAAGAGAAGAAAACGGATTGGCAGATTATTTATCTAAGATTGTCGAGAGGGATGACTGGGGAATTAGTTTGAATGTATTTGAAATGTTGCAAAGCAAATGGGGCAATTTAGATGTAGATTTTTTTGCGTCAGAGCATAATGCAAAACTTTTAACATTCTTTAGTAGATTTTGGTGCCCAACATCTGCAGGTATCGATGCTTTTACATTTGACTGAAGCATGTTTTTGGGCTGTACGTTCCTCCTGTTACTCTAATTCACAGAGTTTTGAGTAAAATGGTGTATTGTAAAGCGAAAGGCGTTTCGGTTGCGCCAGAATAGAAATCGGCTAGTTTTTGGCCACTTATATGTGATAATTCTGGCGACTTAAGTGCATTTGTTGAAGATTTTATCTTTTTGCCTACAAATAAAGATTCATATACACCATGCAGAAATGCTGTTGGCATATTTGGTACAGAAAACCTGCGTTTCAGAATGATTGCTTTTTTCGTTGAGTTTAAATGTCAAATCTTATTGAATGAGTCGAAAATTACTTTCCCTTCAGTATGAATTTGCCGCCAGAGGCGCTCTGGAAGGTTTGTCATTCAGCTTTGGGAACTCGCACGGTTTACATTTTATTTTTATTGAAATGTGTTTATATTTCACATTATGGAAATTATATATTGAATTGAATAATTGATATATTTAGTGGGCTAAATTTACATAGAATGTCACTGTAAGATGACTGTTATAAAGATTGTAGAATGTGATGTGTGTTTGAAGGTTTGATGATGATAATTGTGTTAAGTATAATAATAAGTGGACAGCCGGGTAATTCAGCTGGTACCGGTATGCGAATTCAGCCAGCCGGTATAATTCAGCCGATATGCGAGTCCCAATGGCTAGTACCAATTCAACCGGTATGCGAGTCCCAATGGCTAGTATCAGCCGGTATGCGAGTCCTTGTCATTTAGCCGGTATGCGAGTCCCAATGGCTAGTACCAAAAAAAACAGAATTTGTGTTTGTTTTCTATATAGGCAAAGGAGGGATGTAAGGGAAACTAAGTTTCCTGTTTCAGCTAGGAAATGATAACAAACTGTGATCACGCTGAAAACAAGCTAGTAATAAGGTAGACTTAGAACAATGAAGTATTAGATTTCTGTGAGAAGAGAATTTTTATAAACAAAATTTGCTGTGAGGAGAAATAGAATTGCTTTGATAGAAGAAAACAAATGTGCACCAAAACATCAAAACGAGTAAATATGTTGCTATAACATGCTATATGGCCCAAAACAACGCCAAACAGATTATTTGCACACACTGATTACAAGCTTTTTGTGTAATCAACTAAGATTATTTGTTAAAAAAATACTGTGTCCATTTAAAACTAAAATGTTCTGAATATAATTTCGCAAATAAATCAAATGTACTAAGCGCGCTCACATAATCGCCACTCGCAATGTGTTGTTTCAGCGAGACTGGCAAGTGCGTGGCCAAGTCATCTTGCGCTGAACGCCGTAAATCGTGCTACTGACCCGTATTCAGGGGTCGCCCCAGATTATTTGCTAAAACAAGACGTAATGTAGTAACAGATTCCCCACTAACACCACACCCTGCTTCGTTGTTTGTATTGCAAGGAAAACTTTAACTTTAAAAAGCACGAAACATCTCCCCAAAATCAAGAAAAAATACTTCCTGGATCGAGTTTCGGAATAGGGTAAAGTCCTCCATTGATTCCACTTGCTTCCTTTTTCTGCCTCAATGAATTTCCGAAGATCGCTCGAAATATAATTGTTCACGTTTTGACGATCTTAACACCAGCACAGGCAGTTTACAAAAGGAGGCATGACGTCATATCACGTGGTACGGAAATTGCGTAATTCTATTGTACTAACGATCTCGACCAAGTCAATCCGAACATAACGAAACAGACAAAGTAATCCGTTATCGTATCTATAGAAACCAGTAAACAACAATCGTTTCCGCGAAAATAAATGTTATTAATTTATATTCAGAAATTAATAAGTCTTATTGTGATGAATAAATTGAGACACATCACATTATTGTTCTTGTGGCTTCCAGATGAACCTACATGTACAATCGAACCCACCACAAACGAACCCTGGTCTTAACACTCAGCGGTTTGAGCCCATGGGCGCACGCATGCCAGGCCAGATGATGAACCACCCAAAAGCTGTTAGTTAACTGAAGGTGTGTGCATGTTTGCAGGTGAAGCAGGAGCCTGGTATGCGGTCAGTGAAAGAGGAGCTGACCGGTCTGGACACTGGTGGGGTGTCCAAACCCAAAACGGAGCCCCTGAACTCCAGTGAGGACATGAAGTCAAGCCCCATGGACACCAGCCAGCCTTCAGGCATCACCCCAGTACCCTCACCTGCACAGCTCAAACCTCCTAGGTCAAAGAAAAGTGAGTATGGATCACGTTGGACATTTTCTTTTTATGACAAGTTGGAATCCCTGTGAACACTTCGGATGTCTCACTTTTTGCATAGTCTGAATAAAACTTAATCAAAACATTTATTCTAAGGATATCTATCAGAGATGGGCTGGAAAATGGTTCTAGGTAAAAAGCAATTTCATAAGACACATTTGTTATAAATGCACCACAAAAGCTACTTAGATTTGTTTAGTTACTTAGGTTCTCAGCCGAGCAACCTAGGGCCTTTTTGTTTGGTGGAATGAGGTTGCATGATTCATTTACTGGAAAAGATCATGAGGATAATCTATAAACAGATAAAAAATTATATTACAAAATAATTTAACCGCCAAGTGCGGTACATTATCGACTGTTATCTTTTGAAGGATATTTCTGAAATTGGTGAAGAATACCTACAAAACACTCAATTTTGTGTACTTTCAGTTTTCAAGCCAGACGAGTTGCGCCAGGCATTGATGCCATCTCTTGAAAAGTTGTATCGACAAGACCCAGAATCCCTGCCTTTCAGGCAGCCAGTTAATCCTGTGGCTCTCCAGATACCTGTGAATTTCACATTGTATTTGTATGTTGCTATTATGCAGACTTAGTGTGGGTTTGCTGTTGGGCACAGTTGGGGAAGGTCATTCTTACTAAAAAGTGAAACAAATATTTTGGCTCAATACCTTAAATTCGGATGGAGATTTGTTGCTTCAGTTAAGTGCGTATGACAGTTAGATGTAGACTCTGCGTTCAAAGTTGTCTCTGTGTTAATTTATTTAGAGTCTTTATGCCCCCGGATCGAATGAGCGGGGGTATATTGTTTTTGGCCTGTTTGTCTGTCATTGTATGTGTGCGTCTGTCACACAACTTTAACCTTGGCCATAACTTTTGCAATATTGAAGAAAGCAACTTAATATTTGGCATGCATGTGTATCTCATGGAGCTGCACATTTTGAGTGGCGAAAGGTCAAGGTCATCCTTCAAGGTCAAAGGTCAAATATATGGCTTCAAAGCGGCGCAGTAAGGGGCATTGTGTATCACAAACACAGCTCTTGTTTGTTTTTAATATTTTAGCTCACCTGAGCACAATGTGCTCATGGTGAGCTTTTGTGAGCACCTTTTGTCCGTCGCCCGTTGTGCGGCGTCAACATTTGCCTTGTAAACACTCTAGAGGCCAAATTTATTTCCAATCTTCATTACATTTGGTCAGAAGATTGGTCTTAATAATATCTTGGATGAGTTCAAAAATGGTAACGTTTGCTTGAAAAACGTGGCTGCCAAGGGGCGGGGCATTTGTCCTTATATGGCTATATATAGCTATATTAAAATCTTGTTAACACACTAGAGGCCACATTTATTGTCCGATCTAAATGAAACTTGGTCAGAAGATTCATCCCAATAATATCTTGGACCATTTCAAACATAATGCCGGTTGATTGAAAAACATGGCCGCCAGGGGGCAGGGCATTTTTCCTTAGTAAAACCTTGTTAACACTCTAGAGGCCACATATATTGTCCGATCTTCATGAAACTTGGTCAGAAGATTTATCCCAATAATATCTTGGACAAGTTTGAAAATGATTCCGGTTGGTTTAAAAACATGGCCGCCAGGGGGCGGGGCATTTTTCCTTTTATGGCTATAGTAAAACCTTGTTAACTCTAGAGGCCACATTTATTTTTCGATCTGCATGAAACTTGGTCAGAACTATGGCTATAGCAAAATCTTGTTAACACCTTAGAGGCCACATTTATTGTCCGATCCTCATAAAACTTGGTCAGAAGATTCATCCCAATGATATCTTGGACAAGTTCGAAAATGATGTCCTTTGGTTGAAATACATGGTCGCCAGGGGGCGGGGCATTTTTTCTTATATGGCTATAGTAAAACCTTGTTAACACTCTAGAGGCCACATTTATTTTCCGATCTTCATGAAACTTGCTCAGATGATTTGTCCCAATGATATCTTGGACGATTACAAAAATGGTAACTTTTGCTTGAAAAACATGGCTGCCAAGGGGCGGGGCATTTTTCCTTATATGGCTATAGTAAAATCTTGTTAACTTTCTAGTTTGCTCAATCAAATCTGGTTAGAACATTGGTTTCCTGTGTAGTAAAGTTTGGTTTTATTATGTCAATATTATGTGACATTAACTGTGTTATGTTATTTTTCATAACACATATTTTCATAGTTAACATAACTGTTTTAGTCATTAACACTTATGATAAGCCTTTCAACTAAGAGATAACTGAAAGAAAGACAACATGTACGCGATTTTGCAGTATTTATGCAGTATTTATCTCCCTTGTTTAACCTGGTTCAGTAATCTATTTTTAGTTCTGCTATGGAATTTGGGAAGATATTGATCATTGATAAATGCTATGTTCTGAGGGAAAATTGACTACTCTGCCATTGAATTCTTCTGATCTGTATAAAATAAGCCGTTTGGGCTGATTTAAATACCTCTTGATGCTTTCTTGAAAAGTTAACAGCTCATGAAAAAGGTTGGATTTTTGAAATAATTAAACTCTAAATTATTTTTAACACCAGCATCAAGACATTTTGGCATTATTTTCTAAATTATTCTTATTATTTAGATTATTTTTATTTGGCATTTTCTAAATTAGAAAGACTCTATTCTATTTCAATAACTGTAGTAAATTTTTCTTATTTTTACATTTGATTCACTGAAGTTTCCTAATCTCCATAAATATTGTTCTTTAGATTAAATAAGACCTATTTTGTAAACTAGATTTTTGAAGCACTTTCTAGACTAATAGTAACTTATATTTATATCAGGGTTTTTTGACAGATTTTGAACTTCTTTTTACATTCATTAAGGTATTTGCTTTATGTTGTTCATTTTTGTTACGCTACTTAGATTCTTTAGACTTGGCTTGTACCTGTTCTTACTTTTCATTCCTTGTCATTGTTCTTCATTTTCCGAGTTCTTGGAATAAAAATTAGTTATTTTTGTCAAAGCTGCCATGGTTTTCACTAATAAATAAATTCTTTGAGTGTATTTAGGCGTCCCTGAATGAACGCCTTTAGTTAAATAAATTACAGCCAGTCAGTATATTCATCCTCACCGGAAATAAGAGTTTGTCGAATAAATATTTCCGCATTACATAAGTGCTTACAAAGTTACATAACTTGTAACCGTCCTGTGACCGGTTCATCTGCGTAAGCAAAGGAGACCGCACTACCACACCTGGATAGGACAGTTGAGCTTGATAATGGTTTGGATCGGTAAAAAACATGGCCGCCAGGGGGGGGATCTTTTTCCTTATATTTTTATAGTAAAAAAGCTTGTGAACACTCTAGAATACACATGTTGTGCCTAATCATCATGAAATTTTGTCAAAACATTAGTTATGTTGATGTCTCGGACGAGTTTGAAAATGGTCGTGATAAGTGAAAAAACATGGCCGCCAGGGAGTGGGGCAGTTTTCTTTATATGTATATAGTGACAACATGTGAACAGTCTAGAAGACACATTTTTTTCCCAATCTTCATGAAATTTGGACATATCTTGGAAGAGTTAAAGAATGGTTCAGGTCTGTTAAAAAAACATGGCCGCCAAGGGGCCATTTGTTGTTCTTTCTTCATGATACTTGGTTAGAACATTTGTTCCATTGGCATCTTGGGCTGCAAAGAACAGGTCATTTCTTTTTATATCAGGTGAGCAACTTTGGGCCTTTTGTTTTCCTTTTGTTACGAAGTTGTGCATGTTGGATTGTTATTGTCCTATATCAAAACTTAACTTTTTTTATGCCCACGGTAGGGTGGCATATAGCAGTCGCACTGTCGATCCGTCTGTCTGTCAGTCGCACTTTTGCGTTGAGGTTTTGAAAAATGCTCATAACGTGTATGTAACCTTCATATTTGGTATGCATGTGCATATGGACAAGGCGTTTCCATACGCACACATATTTTGACCCCTTTGACCTTGAACTTGAACTTAGGGTCCACGTTTAGGTTTCGAAATCTGCGTTTAGGTTTTGAAAAGCGTTTTTCGGGGGCATATATCTTCCGATGGAGACAGTTGTTGTTCCTAATATGGCTATTTATTGCTTTAGTAAAACCTTATGAACACTCTAGAGGCCACATTTATTGTCCGATCATCATGAAACTTGGTCACAAGATTTGTACAAATGATATATTGGATGAATTCGAAAATGGTTCCGGTTGGTGGAAAAACATGGCCGCCAATGGACGTGGCATTTTTCCTTATATAGCTATAGTAAAACCTTGTTAACACTCAAAAAGCCATATTTATTGTCCGATCATCATGAAACTTTCTCAGAAGTTTTGTCCCAATGATATCGTAGACAAGTTCGAAAATGGTTCCAGTTGCTTGAAAAACATGGCCACCAGGGAGCGGAGCATTTTTTAGCTCACCTGATTAATCAGGTAAGCTTTTGTGACCGTTCTTTGTCCGTCGTCCGTCCGTCCATCCGTCGTCCGTCCGTCCATCTGTCGTCAGTCCGTCCACATTTGTTCGTAAAAACTCTAGAGGCCACATGTATTGTCCGATCTTCATGAAACTTGGTCAGAAGATTTGTCCCAATATATCTCTATCGAGTTCGGAACTGGGTCATGCTGGGTCAAAAACTAGGTCACTAGGTCAAAAAAAGGAAAAACCTTGTAAACACTGTAGACGTCACATTTTATGCCCAATCTTCGTGTTACTTTGTCAAAATGTTTGCCTTAATGATTTGTTGGTTGAGTTCAAAAGTGGTTCCGGTCCGTTGAAAAACATGGCCGCCAGTGGGCTTGGCAGTTTTCCTTATTTGGCTATAGAGAAACCTTGTAAACACTCTAGAGGTCACAATTTTTGCCCAATCATCATGAAAGTTGGTCAAAACATTGGTTTTATTAATATCTCGAACGAGTTCGAAAATGGTCTAGATCGGTGAAAAAACATGGCCGCCAGTGGGCGTGGCATTTTCTCTATATGTATATAGTAAAAACGTGAACACTCTAGAAGTCACATTTTTGGCCCAATTTTCATCAAATTTGGTCCAAATGTTTTCCTTAATAATATGTTGGTTGAGTTCAAAAGTGGTTCCGGTCCGTAGAAAAACATGGCCGCCAGTTGGCGGGGCAGTTTTCCTTATTTGGCTAAATAGAAAACTTGTAACACTCTAGAAGTCACAAGTTTTGCCCAATTATCATGAAATTTGGTCAAAACATTGGTGTTATTGATATCTCGGATACTTCGGACCAGTTTGAAAATGGTCCAGATCGGTGAAAAAACATGGACGCCAGTGGGCGGTTCATTTTTCTCTATATGTATATAGTTAAAACATGTGAACATTATTGGCCCAATTTTCATGAAATTTGGTCAGAACATTTGTTTCCTTGATACAAGAGTTGAGTTCGAAAATGGTTCCGGTCAGTTAAATAACATGGCTGCCGGGGGGGGGGGGGGCAGTTTTCTTATATTTATATAGTAAAAAACCTTGTGAACACTCCAGAAGTCACATTGTTTACCCAATCATCATGAAACTTGTTGAACAGATTGATTTAATATATATCTCAGATGAGTTCACAAATGGTCCCGATCGGGCAAAAAACATGGCCGCCAGGGGGTGGGGCAGTTTTCCTTATGTGACTAGAGAGATACCTTGTGATCGAACACTATAGAAGTCACATTTTTTGCCTAATCATCGTGAAACTTAGTCATTACATTGGTTTTATTGATTTCTCGGACAATTTGAAAAATGGCTCAGATCGGTAACACACTTTTTAGCTCACCTGATTCCTCAGGTGAGGTTTTAGGATTGATCTTTGTCCACCGTCCGTCCGTCCACATTTGGTTTGTAAACACTCTAGCATTCCTATTTCTCAAGCATTCTTTATCAAAATTGCTGACAGATCTCAGTCAAGTTTAAAAATGAGCAAAATCACATAATAAATGCCATAATTATTGCCCTTAGATTGTCCAAATTTTCATTATATTATACAAAGTCCTTGTAAACACTCTAGAGGTCGCATTTTTGTTTCAGATTTTATGAATCTTGGTCATATTTATTTTTGTAAGCAAAGTTTGATGTATGGTTAGGGGGGTCAACTCAAAATAAAGGTAACCAGGTCAAATCTTACACAAATATAAACACTCCATGCGCCACAGTGTTGGTTTAATAATGATGAAACTTGACCAGTATGTTTGTCTGGACAATATCTAGGTAAAGTTTGACATTTGGTAAAGATTGAATGAACAGACTCCTCTGAGTTGAGCGAACTAGGGCCATCTTGTCCCTCTTGTCTCATATGGCTTCATGAATCTTCATGAAACTTTGTCAGAATATTTGTTTAAATGGTATCTTGGATGTGTATGAAAATGGGTTTGGTCTGTTGAAAAACGAGGCTGCCATGGTGTTCACTAGTCATAAAACTTGGTAAGAACATTTTGTTCTAATGAGATCTTGGGCTGCACATAACAGGTCAGTTCCTTTCCTCTCCGGTGAGCGACTTACATTTGTCCATAAACCTTAACATTTTGACAAGGTTTCGAACATTGGCTCTAAAATCAAAGTGCTTCCACCTACAACTTTGAAACTTCATATGTAGCTTCACCTTGATGAGTTCTACACGCTACACCCATATTTGGGTCACTAGGTCAAAGGTCAAGGTCACTGTGACCTCTAAACAAATCTGACAAGCTTTCATTTCTGAAAAAATGCACCCGCAGCCGAGCGTGGCACCCGTTATGGGGTGCTCTTGTTTTTTTAATGTAATAAGATCATTGTAAATCAAGACATCTTTGCTAACAACACGTCAACGATCACAAATGACTGGTGAAAGTGTTGTTCACAATTTGGATTTTTAGTTTCTGAACCTGGTGTGTCTACTTTTTTAGGACTTTGACTTGTGCAACGACTGTTACCAAAAAGATGACCATAATCACAAGTCGGACCGGCTGGGTCTCGACCTGGATGATGGGTCTTCTGGTGGTGACAAGCAAGATCCTGCAGAGAAATGCAAACAGTCTATTCAGTCGTGTAATCAGTCGCTAGTTCATGCTTGTGGTTGTAAGGATGCCAACTGCAGTTTGCCTATCTGTAATAAATTAAAACGTGTTGTGGCGCATACAAGAATGTGTAGGAGAAAGACAAACACTGGGTGTCCTATCTGTAAGCAGCTGATTGCATTGTGTTGCTATCATGCGAAACAGTGTAATGAACAGAAGTGTCAAGTGCCATTTTGCCAGCAAATCAAGCAAAGGTTGCGTCAGCAAGAGTTGCAACAGAGGCTACATCAGGCGCAGGCAGCTAAACAGGCCCAGGAGGCCGCACAGAGACAGGCTGGCAGCACGGCTAAAGGCAAGAACATGGGTGGAGGCACCATTCCCCAGCAGTGGCCTCAGCCCACTCAGAAGATACCACAGCCAGTGCCCCAGACCAAACCTCAGTCCATCTTGCCCCAGAACATCCAGCAGCAGCAGCAGCAAAATTCTCCCAACATTGGTCAGATAAGAGCTATGCAGCAGCCCCGAATGCCTGTCCAGAACCAATGCATTGTGGGCATGACAGATGGTGTACCTGGCATGAATAGTGTCATGAACCAGAACAGGGCTCAGCCAATGATTCAGAGACCGCCTAGCCAGAGGGCACCCAATGAGGCACTGGAGCAGTTGATGCGAACTTTGAAATCTCCGCCATCCCCACAGAAACAGCAGCAGGTTATACAGATCCTGAAATCAAATCCTCAGTTGATGGCAGCTTTCATTAAGCAGAGGAATCTACCAGTGCAGGGAGTTGGTGGTTTGGCTCCCAGTCCGATGCAGCCGCGGCCCAACAACCCTTAGATGCATGCAACGACTGGCATGCAGCAGAACCAGGCCCTCGGTCAGCCTTACATTACATGCTGTGGCAGCAGAGGATACGACCTCAGCAACAGCAGATGGGCCAGCCACCACAGCAGCAGCATATGGGGCAGCCCCAACAGCAACATATGGGCCACTTCAACCCGCCGCCACCTCCGTTTAACCAACAATGAACGCAGATGTCCCATTATGTGCAGCAGCAGAGGTTCCAGGGAGACGGCATGCAGTTCCAGAACCAAAACCACCTGATGATCCACCAGGTCCAGCAGCATCTCAAGCAGCAGATGGCCGGGACCAGCCTGTCAATCCTCAGATGCTGTCCCAGCAGACCTCCAACATCATGCAGCAGGTGCGCTGACCCCCTCCTCCACCCTGCACCTGAAGTGCGCTCACCCCAGCCCACACCATCACTTCGACAACAGCTCAATCCGTCTCCTAGGCAACCCCAGATGTCGCCGCCTCACATACCTCCGAACCAATCGCCGGACCCTGGCATGCATGGTCAATACTATATTCAACTGACATCAGATTCAGTGATGCTATCCCAGTTACAATCTCACAATTCTGTGCCTCAAGATCAGAACCCAGGCCTTGATATGGTGCACTCGCTTTCACCGGACAATGAAGTGAGTCAGTTACAACCACATGATCAATTATCGCGGTTTGTCGAAACATTATAGCAGGGCTTGAAAGCAACCGTATTCATGTGTTGAAGTGCGCTACACGATATAAAACCAAAACTTAAGTATTTTCATTATCATTCTTTGTACAAACATTTAGTAATTTATAGAAGATAGAATGTGTTTCATAATGTAATATATCCTTAATTATAACTAGAGATTTTCCCCTGGTGTTGTTTATGTGTTCTCAAACATTGAACAAAGTGTCAAGCAGTGTGACAGTGTGAATAGGATGTTGTTAAAATAATTCATTCAAGTTATTTTATAGTCAACATTGTACATAACATATATCTTATCTTATTCCACTTTCATATCTGTACAAAATTTACCAGCAGTTCAAATTATTTGTGGTACAGTGGACTGGCTTCTTGGACTTCTTTATTTATTTTTTTAACATTTTTACCCGATTCCAAGAGAAACCAGTGCACTATGTAAGAACAAATTGCTACCGTCGTAGTTAATATGTCGGATATGTTGGTAATGTCATGTTAAGTGCTGATATTGCAAATAATGTAAAACAAAATAAACATTATTATGACTTCATTTGTTTTATTTTGCGCAATGGATACTGATTGAATGCTAGATGATGTACAGTATCTGTATAAAATCGTGGGTATCGTGGAGTGTAACCTGCGTGGGGTTTTCATTTCTATTAAGAAACAAAAAAAATCACTAACTATTCTTTTCAGCAGAGAAACCCTAAACCTCTTTGTAAGATCAGGTATTGAGGCAACTTACACAGAGTGTGCCAGTATTTTCCATTCTTACTGCCATAACAGATCTTGGCCCACACTTTGTTCTTTTGTCACGTATTTTCGCGACCTTCAAAAAATTTCTTTGACCTTCAAATTTTCGTACTTGTACGATACCTGAAGACAGTTATGTCTGCATATACTCTGTGTGTGTTGGGGCTATTGCTCATCCCTCTTCATATTACAAGTGAAGACCCTGCATCGAGTTACATGAAAAATATTCATGAAGTGACAGACCCATTTCACAGTCACAGTCTATGGTTAAACTTTGCTAAACAGATACCGACAAAGCAGGCAGTTGCTTTATTGAACCAATTTTTCCAGTTAATTTACCATCATAACCCAAATCCAAATCTTAAGTTGTATTTCGGGCTGTGTTCACGTCTGCTCACTAGAAAAAAGAGGCAACTTTTTGGCAGGAACCGTCTCACTTTATTCTACTTATGTGTATTACTCATCCTATTAGGAAATAATACAGAATCAAATCCAGGTCCAGTTAGTTCAGACTTATGTGGCACTTGCAATTTAGCAGTTAAATGGCATCCAGATAGAGGAGTCTTTTGTGAAGAATGTTATACATGGTTTCATGCAGAATGTCAGGGCATGCGTTCACTTACATATCAGTATAATTGTGATCTCTCAAATGAACCGTGGCAATGTACAAACTGTGGTGTATTTCATTTTAACTCTACATTCTTTGATCACACAAAGTCTATGCAATCAGATCATTCATTATCACATGTCAGTACAGACAACTCATCCGTCCTTACATGTATGCAATCCCCAGGCCCTGGGCAGCAAGCACCCTTACACTGTAGCACACCAGTCAGTAAACACACATGCATAACTACAAACTCTCAATCTATGAGACACAACAAATTACCAACTCACAAATCACAGTATGTACATCACTTAAAAATTGTGACTGTAAACTGTCAGTCTGTAAAGAAGAAAAATTTAGCTTTCCAATCTATGCTAGCTACTGTAAAACGTGATGTTGTTCTGGGTAATAAATCATGGCTCAAGCCTAAAATAAAAAATTCAGAAGTGTTTCCATCTGATTACGATGTTTACAGAAATGATCGAAAAGGCAGGACAGGAGGCGAGGTTTTTGTACTGGTTTCAAATAAATTAAGAAGTCATGCTCCTGTGGAATTAAAATCTTCATCTGAAATTATTTGGGTAAATATAAAGCAAAATGGTAAAAAAGACTGCAGTGCATACCGACCTGACAGGGATTTTACATGTATAGACGAGCTGGATCGTACCATCAGTCTGACTCATAAATTAAATAGTACAACCCTAATTGGGGGCGATTTTAACCTTGGGGAAATCAATTGGAAAAATAAAACTGTAGACTCTAATGCTTCACACCCAGAAGAATGTAACAAAATTTTAAACTTTGCAGATACTCATTCATTAAACCAAATAGTTGATGAACCAACAAGACTATCTGATACCACTAAGAAATGTCTTTACCTGTTTTTCTTGTCTTATCCTTCTTTAGCCGAAACAGTTAAGGTCATTCCAGGTTTAAGTGATCACTGCATCCCTTTTGTTGATATTTTATCCTCTGCTAGAATAAATCGGAAAGAGAAACGGAAAATACTTCTGCTTGACAAGGCTAACTGGTCGGAAATCAAAACTGGTTTAATAATTTTTATAGATGTAAACAATATTAATGATATGAATGTCCAGAGGCTTTGGGACAAATTCAAAGTCTGTCTTAACACTCTTGTTGAAAAATACATACCAACTAAAACTGTTTCTGGCAAGCAGCATCTACCATGGCTGAATTCTGACATTAAAAATCTAATGAAAAAACGTGACCGGACTTATAGCAAAATGAGAAAGACAAAAAATTACACTTTACTTCCAAAAATTAAGAAGATCAGATCATTAATACAAAAGAAAATTCATAACTCTTACTGGGACTACATGAACAACATAATATGTGATGAAACAGGACATAAACATGGGACAACTAAACGTTTTTGGGGGTTCATAAAAAGCTTTAAAAATGACTCACGTGGTGTAGCACCCTTGAGGGATGATGGGGTCTTAAAATCTAATCCCAAGGAAAAAGCTGAAGTCTTAAATAAACAATTTTCTTCTGTTTTTACAAATGACACACACAGCTCGTATCCAGATCTTGGTAATAGCCCGTATAAAAATATGCCATCAATTAATATTACGGTAAATGGTGTTAAGAAACTCCTACTCAAACTGAATCCTTACAAGGCCGCAGGGCCAGACCAAATCAAACCCAGAATCTTACGGGAATGTGCAAATGAAATTGCACCTATTTTTATGCCCCCCTTCGAAGAAGAGGGGGTATATTGCTTTGCTCATGTCGGTAGGTCGGTCGGTCAGTCCGTCCACCAGGTGGTTGTCAGACGATAACTCAAGAACGCTTGGGCCTAGGATCATGAAACTTCATAGGTACATTGATCATGACTTGCAGATGACCCCTATTGATTTTGAGGTCACTAGGTCAAAGGTCAAGGTCACGGTGACCCGAAATAGTAAAATGGTTTCCGGATGATAACTCAAGAACGCATACGCCTAGGATCATGAAACTTCATGGGTAGATTGATCATAACATGCAGATGACCCCTATTGATTTTGAGGTCACTAGGTCAAAGGTCAAGGTCACGGTGACCCGAAATAGTAAAATGGTTTCCGGATGATTACTCAAGAATGCATACGCCTAGGATCATGAAACTTCATGGGTAGATTGATCATGACTTGCAGATGACGCCTATTGATTTTGAGGTCACTAGGTCAAAGGTCAAGGTCACGGTGACCCGAAATAGTAAAATGATTTTTGGATGATAATTCAAGAACGCATATGCCTAGGATCATGAAACTTTATAGGTAGATTGATCATGACTCGCAGATGAACCCTATTGATTTTCAGGTCACTAGGTCAAAGGTCAAGGTCACGGTGACCCGAAATAGTAAAATGATTTTCGGATGATAACTCAAGAACGCATATGCCTAGGATCATGAAACTTCATAGGTAGATTAATCATGACTCGCAGATGACCCCTATTGATTTTGAGGTCACAAGGTCAATGGTCAAGGTCACGGTGACCCGAAATAGTAAAATGATTTTCGGATGATAACTCAAGAACGCTTTTGCCTAGGATCATGACACTTCATAGGTACATTGATCGTGACTTGCAGATGACCCCTATTGATTTTCAGGTCACTAGGTTAAAGGTCAAGGTCACAGTGACAAAAGTCGTATTCACACAATGGCTGCCAGTACAACGGACAGCCCATATGGGGGGCATGCATGTTTTACAAACAGCCCTTGTTACAATTCTTTTTAACAAATCACTTATTTCTGGTTCTGTCCCTTCTGACTGGTCCATGGCTTTTGTAGCTCCTATTTTTAAAAAAGGTGAAAAGTACCAAGCTAGTAATTATAGACCAGTCTCATTAACATGTATTGCTTGTAAATTGCTGGAGCATATCGTTGTTAGTAACATCTTAGACCATCTTGACAACTTTAATATCCTGTTGGACAACCAACATGGCTTTCGAGCCCGGCGGTCTTGCGAAACCCAACTTGTGGGTTTTATCCATGACTAAGCTTCTACCATGCAGAGAGACCAGATGGATGTTGCCATCATGGATTTTAGCAAAGCCTTCGATGTTGTACATCACGGTAGATTGTTGCTGAAACTAGCCCATTATGGCATCACGGGCACTACACACTCTTGGAATAAAGCTTTTCTTGGTAACCGTAGTCAACAGGTTGTTGTAGATGGGGAAACTTCCACCATGGCCTCTGTAATTTCTGGCGTACCCCAGGGATCAGTTCTTGGGCCTCTTCTTTTTCTGCTCTACATGAATGATCTACCTTCGTCTGTGAAGTCAAACGTCCGTCTATTTGCGGATGACTGTGTCATGTACAGATCCATAAAAACTTTGGCTGACACTATTCAGTTTCAGAGAGATCTAGATAGTCTATCATTGTGGGAGCTGAAATGGAAGATGTCTTTTAACATAGAAAAATGTCAGATCATGCATGTTACGAGAAACCGTAAACCATTAAAAACAGCCTACACTCTTCACAATCAACCTCTGTTTGTTGTAAACCAAGCCACTTATCTTGGCGTTGAAGTAAGCTCAACTTTAAACTGGTCACCTCACGTAAATAAAATTAGTAGTAAAGCAAGCCAGAGCTTAGGATTCTTAAAACGAAACATTCATTCTTCTAAAATGGAAACTAAGGCAGTGGCATATAACAGCATTGTTAGACCATCCTTGGAATATTGCTCTAGTGTGTGGGACCCTTACCATCAGAAAGATATTGATAAAATTGAAAATGTTCAGCGTCAAGCCGCCAGATTTGTAACGAATAATTACAGCAAGACACCGGGCACGGTCACAAATATAATTAAGGATTTGAATTGGAATACCTTGCAATCAAGAAGACAACAAGCTAGACTCATTTTGTTCTATAAAATAGTATATAATCATGTTGATGTCAATCCACATCACTATCTCACTCCATACATTAGACACTCACGCCATCACCATCACATGGCATACCAAATACCACCAAGTACAGCTGATTACCACAAATTTTCTTTCTTTCCAAGAACAGTTGTATAATGGAACACACTTCCATCTTATGTAGTCAGCGCTGGTACGATCCCTGGATTTAAATCAGTGCTGTCTACATCAGTGTTCCTTCCTTAGATCACATATTTCTGCTTTTATCCTGTTTTTAACTCGACTAATATTCTCACCACATGCACAGTTGTATATGTATATATTTCAGTCTTAAGGGCTCAAGGTGTTAGGTTTTGCACCTTTTTGTATCACTGTTGATAGGATTTTTCTTAGTGGATTGAGTAACTCGGGAAACCTATCAATCTATTTCTTTTTAACCCCCACGCATGGCCATAATGTATCAGTATTGAACATAGCCATTATTATAAAAGAAGAAGAAAATATAATTAAAACTGTATTGTGGAGTGTGTTTAATACTCGATAGTTTTGAGGTTTTACCGTTCGAGCAAGGGAGACTGCTTTAGCTTTAAGTAACCCTTTTATTAGCTTGTTTCTTTGATAACAACCAATGAAGATGCACTTGTTTGAATACTAAAGATCTACTGCAGAGTTTGTCCAATACATACTTCATGAGATCTTTAACGCACACAGAAAAAAACTTGTCGACACATAACGACATACAATTATTACGTAATTCCCTTGCTTACGCAAAGGCCACAAACGGCACTTTTAATGAAATACATTTATACTAGTCTGTCATACAATGGACATAAAATATAGGTTAATATGAAAAACATCAGTTAGCCCTGAAAAAAAATCATATTGTGGTGATATTTTTTTTGACATGCGACGGTTGGGTTTCATTATTGAGATGCAGTTGGTGAGTGATTTGGTATGAAAACATATACGAATTTAACATACTAGTATGTTTGATGCCTCGGCATTTGTCATTTCTTACCACTGCAACATCCGGAGTCCGATGCTCACTGAAAGGTATGCTTCTACGAGGTAAGAGACACAAAATTTGCAATTAGACTGGCCGTTATTACCTTCAGTACATACGTGCGTCAAATCTGGTCCTATCTGTACACATACACACCAAATCCATGCAAATATAATTATTTAAAAAACATATATGCACCTGCATGCATGAGTATATATGATGAAACTTCAGCAAAAAATGCTCATTCCGTATTCAACGATAACGATTTTGAGAGTTAACCTCAACATGCTGCTTCGTTAATTAAAACTTTCAGAGAATCGATTTCCGTGATAAATTCGAGTTCACTCCATGACTATCGACATGAGCACATTATCGACCTACGACATGAATAGATACAATATCACCTCGTCAAAAGTTTCATTAATATCTCAAAATATTTACTTTACTTGTACCAAAAGACATTTTAAAGAGCTATTGGAAATACGCCGACTAACGTAAATTGTATTGAAATATTACACCGGCAATAGTTTTCAATAAAAGTCACCCACTTAGCGCAGTTTACAGCATTCAACCAAGTCGATCGACAATTTGATGATATTGTTCGACACAAGGCGGGGTAGTTCGATATTCGCCGGTCGATCCGAGACACTCTTAAGATTAGCATATACGCCCGTGTACATTATAATCGACGTCGCAGACGAGTGAAAAGTACCCACGTGCAGTTATACGAGCGATAGTGTAGGGGGACTAGGGGATTGTTTAAGTGGTTTCGCATGGAATTTAATGAAGATCCTGTCGGTGGCTAGGAAACTCAATACTGTTCCGATTCCTGGAATTACTTGTGGGATCGCGTCTCCCGAAATTGCTCGAAGATTACAAATGGCTGGAATACAACGAATCATATAATACTAGTCTTAAGTAGATGAATTCATTATCATTAGTAAGGCAAGCTTATAAGAATGATTGAATCATTATTACGCATCTCCACGCACAAGAAAATACAAGTTGAATGATAAATATAAATGTTTTGATGATACTTGGGTCAGGGCACATGAAAGATTGGTCAGGGCTAGTAGGTTCTGCATTTCTTACCCGAGTGGGCTAGTTGAAAAAAGTTAGTGTCGAGGCCTCGAATATATATAAAAACTACTGGAACCGAAATTCCTCATTACGCAGTTATTAATTGGCATCATAATATTTCATGCATTGTTGTTAAGCTGTTCGTTCTAGTTTTATATACAGTTAATGTTTTATTTTAACCTTTTAGAAGATATTGTTTTGAACAATTAATGTCTCTGAAAATTAAATTCTTTGTTCTTAACAAATGTGTGTTGTTCATGTATTCTTTGTACCGACTGTTGCATCAAGATGTAAAATTGGATGAAAAATCCCCGAAACACTTGATATCTTTATGATAAACGCCACATGTTCATGGTGTATTCATGATTTTATTTAAGGTTGCATGGTAAGACAGACAATATTTTGCAGAACTGTTGACTTGTGTGTTGCATATCCTGCTGACTGCTTCAAACTGGTGGTGTTGAAAAGTGTTTGACAAGCACTCTGGTATGCTTGTCACTTCGGGCACCTTTCTTTCCCTAATCCTTGTAAAAAGATAGCTTTTTAGCTCACCTGAGCACAATGTGCTCATGGTGAGCTTTTGTGATCGCCTTTTGTCCATCGTGCGTCGTCCGTCGTGCGGCGTCAAAATTTGCCTTGTTAACACTCTAGAGGACACATTTAATGTCAAATCTTCATGAAATTTGGTCAGAAGATTGGTGTCAATGATATCTTGGATGAGTTCGAGAATGGTTACGTTTGCTTGAAAAACATGGCTGCTAAGGGGCGGGGAATTTTTCCTTAAATGGCTATACATGGTTATAGTAAAATCTTGTTAACACTCTAGAGGCTACATTTATTCTCAAATCTTCATGAAAGAAGATTCATCCTAGTAATATGTTGGAAGAGTTCAGAAATGATGCCAGTTGGTTGAAAAACATGGCCGCCAGGGGGCGGGGCATTTTTCCTTTTATGGCTTTAGTAAAACTTTGTTAACACTATAGAGGCCACATTTATTGTCCAATCATCATGAATCTTGGTCTAAAGATTTGTCCCAATGATATCTTGGACAAGTTTGAAAATGGTTCCGGTTGCTTTAAAAACATGGCCACCAGGGGGCGGGGCATTTTTTTCTTATATGGCTATATATTGCTTTAGTTAAACATTTTTTTTACACTCAAGAGGCCACATTTATTGTCCGATATTCATGAAATTTAGTCAGAAGATTTGTCCCAATGATATCTTGGATGAGTTTTAAAATGGTTTCGGTGGAAAAACATGGCCGCCAAGGGGGCGGAGCATTTTTCCTTATATAGCTTTATTAAAACATTTTAAACACTTTAGAGGCCACATTTATTGCCCGATCATCATGAAACTTGGTAAGAAGATTTGTCCCAATGATATTTTGGATATGTTTGAAAATGGTTCCGGTTGGTGAAAAAACATTGCCGCCAAGGGGGCGGGGTATTTTTCCTTATATAGCTATATTAAAACCGTGTAAACACTCTAGAGCCCACATTTATAGTCCGATTATCATGAAACTTGGTATGAAGATTTGTCCCAATAATATATTGGACATGTTAAAAAATGGTTTCGGTTGATTGAAAAACATGGCCACCATGTGGTGGGCATTTTTCCTTATATGGCTATAGTTCACAGTTCTCAATTTATAAAACGTTGAACATGAGTTCAACAATAATTACAGGGATACGATAGACAACAACAAAAATGGTTCATAATCACTAAAACCGAATATAAAAAAACAACTAAATATAACAAGAATCTATTAATAGATGCGGGAAAAGATAAACAAGTGTAGTGGGGAAAGTCCAATTGCACGGGTGATAACAACGCAATAGTATAAGGTTTATAAGGTTATGCTTGTTTTTAGCGTAACTAAGTTGATAGAGCTTGACTGCTTTCTTGTAGAACTGCGGGGGGGGGGATCTGATAAGGCTGTAAAATCTGCAGCAGAACTTCTAAATGAACTTTGAAATTCACACATTCACGTGCGCAGATGAGGTTATTAGTTACTAACCTTAATTAATATCGGCCGATTCCTTATCAGATAAACGGAAGAAAACGGAAAAGTATAAATTATTTAAAGAAAAACGTTTTATTTTAATATTAATATGAATTCCATTCATTATTGTTTTATAATGATACGTAAAACGAAGTTCATTGGGGGAATTTCGTGACAATCTGACATTATTTATCAACTTTCGCTAAAACTCAACTGAAAACAGCAAAACTACTTGGGTTGATCATTTTCGATATTATTGTGTGTTTGATATATGTTTAAATAATACTTTGCATTTTGACTCGGAAATACACAATGGACTATCGATAAACGTTGATAACACAGTATTGCTTTAAAGATGAGACACAAAAACTAATAAAAAAATAAAGAGTCATGATAAGACGGAAATCTTTTCATTATCTAACCACAAATGTTTACCGTAATCTTCAGTCTGTATGGCAGTCGTTCTTGAAAGACTTAAATGCTACCGAAATTTGCCAGTTCGCTATAAATAACACAGTTTGACTTCAATATCCTATCGAAAAGTATTGTGCAAAGATGTTCTACTTATATGAAATAAAGATATTTTTATAGATTCGCGTCATGCGAAAATGGGTCTCATGCCATATGCGGCTAGCGTAGCAATGGTCCAGCCTGCACATCCCGCAGTAGGTCGGGAGATACATAATGAGATAACGAAACCTTGCGCAACTGCGCAGACAGGGTTTTAGCTTCGCTAGCCAACGCGGCGTTAGACCTATTTTCGCATGACGCGGCTACAAAAGTATGAGCTGAATGTGTCGAAACAAAATGCATGTCAAAAGAAAACTGCATGTGAATCAAATATTTCAATACCATATATTTCGATGGTGAAAAAATATACTCATAATAAGCAAATTGAGGACACAAATTATAACTTTTATGTACATACATTTACGTGTGGTTTGAAACAGGTGCAATTAATCACACAAATTTCAGCGATGAATATGCGAAAAACAAGTGACAAAAATCAATAACAATAATTTAAATATTTGTGTTTAATTAAATTATTTAAAGCATATTTCTCTATTTCAAAGTCACGATATTATATTTTAGCGTCTCCAATCAACAAAATCGCCTATGGCATTGAATCTGTCAGCTCGCGATTAATGTTGAACATGTAAAAGAAAATGGCGATTGTACAAAAAATCAAGGTAACTCGATAAATGATAAAATATTCATTTGATTAATAGAGCTCGGTCAGCAGCTGGAGAATGCACGTCGCGATCGGGGGGAGAGTCGCTCGCAGAAGATTTTCCTGAAGACTTCGAAGGGCGACTCTGTTAATCAAGCGAGTACCGTCATCCCTCGACCCGGACGTCCTCTCCTCCTGACTTCGCTGAATCCCAGAATTTCGAAGGATCGCTAAGCGAAATGGTAATTGTCCATAGGAAAAAAAATGGTTTCACTACATCGCCGGAAGAGGGACGGGTACAGAGTAACTGGCAGCGTAGAGGACGAGCGTGGCAGACATACAGGCCAGGATTTCGAGGCTATGGCCCTATGAAGATAATGGAAGTGTCGAAGGTCGGCGGTACCCAGTACGCTCAACGTGCTGAGGAACCCGTTCTGGGGTTCGGATCGACAGCTTGTGGATTCTAGAGGCCATACAAGCAGCGGAGCGCGCAAGGAGCGGGAAGGAGATCTTCTTTAGTTTTCAGCACTCCCTTTGCAGAGTAACCTTGTCCTTTTAAGGGCAACCAGACATGATTTGTCGTTAAATGGCCTACCAGTGCACATTAAGTTGTCATTTGCCACCATGCACTAGTTTATTTGGATCAAAATTATTTCGTTCGCGAATACCCGGGCAGCCGAGGTGAATTTGACAAGCCACATATCAGGTAGTGTGACAAAGATGGCGGAATTGTCCGAGGGTTCCCGATTGGCATGAAAAGTGTACATGTTGCAACAGACCAGGTGCTGTAACTCACTATACACGTGGAATTCAGAACATTAAGTATTTTTGGGTGAAAAATATAAATCGGAATAAATGCACACGATGAAAAGTATTGAAACTTTAGAAAAAAATACGTTAATTTACGAATTAACATTACAGTAGATGGTTCTTTCATAAAAATATTGGTGACCGTGGAGTAGAGGAGTTACGCGTTAATGTCAGTACATGAAAATGAATAAAAATTAAATTAAATCAAATAAAAATAATGGAAACGCATTAAATGAAGCATTTAATATCAGGCTAAAAATATTTAATATTGTTATGCCCCCCTTCGAAGAAGAGGGGGTATATTGTTTAACACATGTCGGTCGGTCGGTGCGTCGGTCGGTCCGTCGGTCCGTCCACCAGATGGTTTCCGGATGATAACTCAAGAACGCTTAGGCCTAGGATCATGAAACTGCATAGGTACATTGATCATGACTGGCAGATGACCCCTATTGATTTTCGGGTCACTAGGTCAAAGGTCACGGTCACAGTGACTCGAAATAGAAAAAATGGTTTCACGATGGAAACTCAAGAATGCTTACGCCTAGGATCATCAAACTTCATAGGTACATTGATCATGACTGGCAGATGACCCCTATTGATTTTCAGGTCACAAGGTCAAAGGTCACAGTGACTCGAAATAGTAAAATGGTTTCCGGATGTTAACTCAAGAATGCTTACGCCTAGGATCATGAAACGTCATAGGTACATTGATCATGACTGGCATATGACCCCTATTAATTTTCAAGTCACTTGGTCAAAGGTCAAGGTCACAGTGACTCGAAATAGTAAAATGGTTTGCAGATGATAACTCAAAAATAATTAGGCCTAGGATCATGAAACTTCATAGGTACATTGATCATTACTGGCAGATGACCCCTATTGATTTTCAGGTCACTAGGTTAAAGGTCAAGGTCACAGTGATAAAAACGTATTCACACAATGGTTGCCACTACAACTGACAGCACACTGGGAGGTACGCATGTTTAACAAACAGCCCTTGTTTTATTTGGTTTGATTGAGAATTTAATACAAAGCTCGTTAATACCAATACATTTATTATTATAATTATGGTGTGGTTCATTCTTTGTTAGACTCACAGACTTTTCCTTAGCGCCAACTTAGATATACGTTGAATTTCTTTTTTCATCTTTGTAATCATAAGTGGAGTTTGTGAGAATCCTGCATAAAATTATTAGAGATTGTTGATCAATGGCATTTCCCTCCTTTTTCAAAATCTCACCACTGTAGACAATTAAAAGTAAATTACATTGGTGTTCAAAAGTCGAACTTCATGTCCGGTGACTGTAAGGAATATTAGATACGTTCAAAAAGCGAACAACTGCAGTGCCTTCAGCACTTTGATTTTGTATGTCTACAGTTGTTTATAGTGTAACATTGTGAATTCTTTAAGTCACATTTTTAGTTCAATCTGAATGACAGTTGCTGAGTAAAAATGTTGTTATCATATCTTGATTTAGTTTACTCAATTAGTTTTAATAATTTCATCTTCAAACATGGAGACAATCTTTATGAGCATAATATTTTTTGCTCATGGTGAACTTTTTGATCACCTTTTGTCAATTATCTGTCTTCCGTTGTGTGTCATGAATATTTGCCTTGTTAACACTGTAGAGGCCACATTTATTGTGGGATCTTCATGAAACTTTGTCAGAAGATGTGTCCTAATAATATCTTGGATGAGTTCAAAAAGGGTTCAGGTCTGTTAAAAAACATGGTCGCCAGGGGGGCCATTTGTTGTTCATTCTTCATGAAACATGGTTATAACATTTGTTCCATTCATATCTTGGGCTGCAAAGAACAGGTCATTTCTTTTTATCTCAGGTGAGCGACTTTGGGACATTCAGGCCCTCTTGTTTCTTTTGTGTGTTGTCTATCATCCATTTTAAGTGAAATACAGCATAAACATCAATAAAGTTTTTTTTTCAGCAGCAGATTTCCCAGAATCAGCCAGTCGCCCACACTGGTGTACCCAGTACTCAGAGAGCTGCTGGCTCCCAGACACAATGGGCCCAGCTCCAGTCTGCAGATCCAGAGAAGCGCAAACTTATCCAGAACCAATTGGTCTTGCTTCTTCACGCACACATGTGTCAGCGGCGTGAGCAGAGCAGTGGTGAGGCGTGCACCCTGCCACACTGCAGAACTATGAAGAATGTGCTTAACCACATGACCACTTGTAGTGATGGCAAGTCATGTCAAGGTAGCTGACGTTTTTAGCTCACCTGAGCACAAAGTGCTCATGGTGAGCTTTTGTGATAGCCTTTTGTCCGTCGTGCGTCGTCCGTTGTGCGTTGTGCGGCGTCAACATTTGCCTTTTTAACTCTCTAGAGGCCACATTTATTGTCCGATCTTCATGAAATTTGGTCAGAAGATTGGTCTCAATGATATCTTGGATGAGTTTAAAAATGGTTACGTTTGCTTGAAAAACATGGCTGCCAAGGGGCGGGGCATTTTTCATTGTATGGCTATATATGGCTATAGTAAAATCTTGTTAACACTTTAGAGGCCACATTAATTGTCTGATCTTCATGAAACTTGGTCAGAAAATTCATCCCAATAATATGTTGGACGAGTTTGCCGGTTGGATGAAAAACATGGCTGCTAGGGGGCGGGGCAATTATCCTTATATGGCTATAGTAAAACCTTGTTAACACTCTAGAGGCCACATTTATTTTCCGATCTTCATGAAACTTGCTCAGAAGATTTGTCCCAATTATATCTTGGATGAGTACAAAAATGGTAATCTTTGCTGGAAAAATATGGATGCCAAGGGCGAGGCATTTTTCCTATTATGGCTATAATAAAATCTTGTTAACTCTCTAGAGGTTATATTTATTGTCCAATCCTCATGAAACTTGGTCAGAAGATTTATCCCAATAATATCTTGGACGAGTTCGAAAATGATGCTGTTTGGTTGAAAAACATGGCCGCAAGGGGGCGGGGCATTTTTCCTTATATGGCTATAGTAAAACCTTGTTAACACTCTAGAGGCCACATTTATTGTCCAATCATTATGAAATATGGTCAAAAGATTTGTCATATTGATATCTTAAATTATTTCGAAAATGGTTACGTTTGCTTGAAAAACATGGCTGCCAATGGACGGGGTATTTTTCCTTATATGGCTATATATGGCTATAGTAAAATCTTGTTAACACTCTAGAGGCCACATTTATAGTCCGATCTTAATGAAATTTGGTCAGTAGATTTATCCCAATAATATCTTGGACGAGGTAAAAAATGATGCCGGTTGGTTGAAAAACATGGCCACCACGGGGGCGGGGCATTTTTCCTTATATGGCTATAGTGAAATCTTGTTTACACTCTAGCGGTCACATTTATTTTCCGATCATCATGAAACTTGGTCAGAAGATTTGTCCCAATAATATCTTGGATGAGTTCGAAAATGGTTTTGGTTGCTTTAAAAACATGGCCACCATGGGCGGGGCATTTTTTCTTATATGGCTATAGTAAAATCTTGTTAACACTCTAGAGGCCACATTTACTGTTCGATCTTCATGAAACTTGGTCAGAAGATTCATCCCGATAATATCTTGGACGAGTGCAAAAATGATACCGGTTGGTTGAAAAACATGGCTGCCAAGGGACGGGGCATTTTTCCTTAAATGGCTATAGTAAAACCTTGTTTACACTCTAGAGGCCACATTTATTTTCCGATCTTCATGAAACTTGTTCAGTAGATTTGTCCAAATAATATCTTGTTATCTCAGGTGAGCGAATTTGGGCCTTTCAGGCCCTCTTGTTTCATCTTGCGTTCCGCACACAATTTTGGGTGTGAGATGTTGCTGTTCATCTCACTTATAGGAATTGATTTCAAAGATGCCTGTGAATTGTATATTTACGCTGTAACTCCATTATTACGCGAATGACGGGGTCCAAGCCTCAAGATAGCGTTATAAATGGATTCGCATTGCATTTTGAGCTCATTCATTCATAAATTATTGCAAGGTTGTGTTTCCATTCGCCAATACTTGCTTTCATAAAAACAAACATACACCATTTTTCAGAAGTGTAAAATGCTCAATGCATTATGAACAGTGGTTTCATGGGGCATTGTTCAGATTTAATTGTAACAACCAATATAAAGATGAGAATAAAATTAGATTTAATGCAATCAGATAATTGCATCATACTCAGTCATGCAAACAATATGCATCCCGGCGATGTCCTGATTATCGCATAAAAATAAAAGTGTATTTGTATAAACATTTACCATGCGTTTGGATGGAACTAATCGTCTTCATTGCTTATTTAATTTCTCTTTGCTTGTTACGTTTTCAATTGCATTTTAGAAGACACTATTTAAATTCATATTGCCTACAAATTGAAAGGACATTAGACATGTATCGTAAAATTTGTCAAAGCTGTCAATTATTTATATGATCGATAGCACATACATAGTAACAGCAAAAGAGCTTGAAACACATGCTATTATCACACCTCTATTGCGCCAAACAATAGATGATCACACTTAAACTGTCAAATTCCTTAGTAATTGTTAGTCTCTTATTTATGATCATTTAGTCATTATGCAATCAGCACATCGAACGGCGCCATATTTTAATTTCAAGAAAACGCTTAACACTGAAATTGATGGTTGACGAAAAAACGGTAGCCAAGACCCAACTAAGAAAGTGTTAACTTTGGTTATAGTTTAGGTTATATGTGTTATTTTTGCTTCACTAGTAAGCACCTCATATAGAGTTCTAATATCTATTTGCAGTTGCTCACTGTGCTTCATCAAGGCAGATAATCACCCACTGGAGAAACTGCTTGCGACAGGACTGTCCGGTGTGCTTACCATTGAAGCAAGCCTCTGATCGCCAGAAACAGCCTGTGGCAGTAGCAGCAGCAGGTACAGTTTGATTTAAGAAATACGTGTAAATTGGTACGTAGTCAAAATTAATATTTTAACAATTTACAAAACATTAAAAACGTGTGCAAATCATGTTCCCTAAAAGTTGTGAGCAGTTCGTCAAGTGACTCCTGATTTCAAATAAAGCAAGGTTTATATTTTCGTTCAAAGTCGTGGCCAGTATTGGGCCTCATTCCTGATGGGAAAAAGTATATCTTCTTCCCAAATTGTACCAAAAAATTGAAGGTTTCAATAAAAAAAAATTTGTAGATCTCTACATTTAGTTCCAATCCAGATCTTTATATTGAACCTTAGTGAATATAATATTGAAGACCTGTTTACTCTATATTGTTGAGCATTTGTAAGCAAAACAACATAAATTTCCCAATTTTAGTCAAAACGCCTTGATTCGTCCAATCCAAAGGAACCTGGCCCCATTCAAAATGGTAACAAAAAAACACTGTATGCTGAAACCAATTATGCATAAATGCCAAGAATGTGTTCATATTTGAACAATCAAAATATGCTTTTGGGTTAAGAGGTCATTTTAATCAAGCAGTGTTGTTGATAAGTATTGTAAGCCTACATTGTTGTTGTTTGTTAGGCGCAGCACAGGCTAGCCCAGCTGTGAGCTGTGAGTACTGGTCCATAGGCGAAGGTGAATGCTGCTACCCCACAAATCCCCTCAAACATGAATGAGGCACAGATGCAGAAGGCATACGCTGCCCTAGGATTCACCTTCAATGGGATACAGGCTTCCACCTCCAGGCCTGGACAACTAAATAATCAAGGTACTTTGTGATTCTTGAATAGAAAAAATCTTAATAACTTTATTTTATAGTTATATTGAATGCATAAGCAGGGTTTTATTAGGCCTTGGGAAAAGGGTCTAAGCCTTGAAATATTGGGTTTGGGTGACTTTGGAATAATATTTGTGCTTTTAAACTGATTTGGACTGACATTGCTAAGGTTCAGTATTGTGTGTGTGTTTTAGTGAACCTAGGTTTGAATCCAGGCCAGCCAGCGCAGGTTGGTAATTCCAATCCGACCCTGAACTCCCTCACTGCTGTGGGTGGTTTAAATGCCACAGATGGGCTGCATATTGTGGCACAGACAAACAACGGCACAACACAGTGGCATTAGAGTGTCACACAGGATCTCAGAAATCATCTTGTCAATAAATTGTGAGTATATAGATCATGGTGTTGGTTTAATATTTCATCGCTGAGTGGCAGATATTTACAGTTATCTAATTCAAATTTAAAAAGTTAAAAAGAATCTTCTGGTCTGACTGGACAAGTGGAAAAATTCTAGGCCAATTCCTTAAATGAAATAAAAAGAAAATAATGCAGATAAATTTATTAATTTGGCTTGAAATTCCTTTCATTTGATATTTAAATGAAAAAGCTGATTTACTTATGCTTACTCTCTACATCAAAATTGTACAAGGGAGGAAAAGGTGTAGTTCGAATTACATCATTGTCACGATTATTATCGTGACCATATCAAATTTCGTCTGTACGGAAAAAAAACTTAGATAGGAACCGTTAAAACACAAACATTACAAAATCGGCTAATAAACATTTTTTTCCGATGTGTATCAGATGGGCGACCTTGTTCAAATAAAACTTGTGTAAACATATCGCTTAATACATGTCTGGCCATTATTTAGTAATTTCTACAGAAGAACGTTTTTCTGTTACAGAAATCCTTGTTACTTTCTATGAGGTTCTCTGGAAATTCCTTTTACTGGGTATTCGAGAGCATATTTATGACCTTAATCACTCTGCTAGATGCATAGAGGTTTTTGTCATCTTTTTCTTTGATGATAAGAAATTTGTTCTCATCTCCATCAAAGGATACAGATTATGCCTTCGTATGCCTTGGTTTTTGTAAATGATCACAACTCTGTGCTGTCTTACCTATTTTGGAACTGATCCAAGTTATGGAACTTCAACACTATGTTTTTCGTTCCCTTACTTTCTTAAGAGGATTTGGCTTGTGTTATTGGGTTACTTAATACGCTTCCTATGAACCTTTTCATCAGGCTTATTAACAGCTCCAATATAATTTTAAGACGGTTTTCCTTCTCTAATGGTTTAACCATACGGGGAAGTGAAATTCATGCTTTTTCTGATGAATACGACCAATTTCAGTTTGATCTGATGGCGCGTTAATTTTGTTGTGACAGCCAGGATTCCTTGCTTAATATCAACTCCTCTATGGCTTCTTAAAATCTTCAAGTTTCCAAGTTTTTCTTAAACTGGTAGACATGAAGATGAGGATAAACTTCTATGGCCAATCGGGGCTTTGAAGTTCCATCTCAGAGGTGTTAGTCCAATCGAGGTTCTCAAAAGACACTCTTTATTTCCCTGAAAAAGGGGGGAGATGTGTCTGCGGTTTATATTTTCCGGGCTTGGGCCTCGACTAAGGAAGGTTTACTCTTATCTCTAATATAAGGATTAATTCCTGCATAAATTAAGAGCTCTGTCTGTTTCATGGGCGTATATTAAACTCACTCAACTTTCTGACGTGCTCCAATCTCTTTTCTGGAGGAATCCGACCACCTTTTTCATATTTTTACCTTCGTTCTCTGCAGTGCAAACAAAACAATTTGTATATGTTTGGCCTCGTTGTGTTTTCAATAACGGTAGTGTCTTTTACGACATTGACATACTTATTCTGTCCGAGAAGTCACAATGAATACTGTTCTAACGGAGATTAGCTGATAACCCTTGTTTTGGGTTTTGCTATCATTAGCTGATAACCCAGTATATGGGTTCTACTGTGATGGGAAACCAATACGAACCTTCCCTCTGCAGCTGCAAAATCAGCTAAAAGATAGCAGGTAAACGTATTTATAACATTAAAACAATTTTTTGAAGTAAAATTCATTTTAATTATTAAATACTTACCAGCTATCGGTAAGTCCCACCTTATACCCCGCTATTCGATTAATGTTTGGTATATATATTGAAAGAATATTGAGGGTTGGTTACCGGTTTTTGCCTAGGTTGAATTGCACTATGTTTAACCTGGCCTGTATTACGGTATGGAGGTGGCCGGTTCCAAGTTAAAATTCCGGATGAGGTAATTCCCCTTGGAAAGGAGAAAGCTAATAGATAGCAGGTGAGTATTAAATAATTAAAATGAATTAAAAATTTTCATCCGATCTTCACCAAACTTGGTCAGAAGTTGTATCTAGATGATGTCTAGGTCAAGTTTGTATATGGGTCATGCTGGGCAAAAAACTAGGTCAATGGGTCGCTGAGTGGGGTTTTTAACATTTAGCATGGTGTCTGCTCTCTAATTCAAGTAGTTTTCATCCGATCTTTACCAAACTTGTTCAGAAGTTTTATCTAGACGTTCTTAAGGCCAAGTTCGAACATGGGCCATGTCGGATCAAAAACTAGGTCACGGGGTCACTTTGTACGTTTAACACATTCAGCATGATGTCCGCTCCCTAAGTAGTTTTCATCCAATCGTCACCACAGTTGGTCAGAAGTTGCATCTAGATGATGTGTAGGTCAAGTTTGAAGATTGACCATGCCGGGTCCAAAACTAGGTCACGGGGTCACTTAGTGCGTTTTGAACATTGAGCATGGTGTCCGCTGTTTTTTTGTGAAGACAAAATGCAAAATAGTCTTTGTCAATGCGGCATGTGGGGGTATTCGTCACGTCTGTGACAAATCTCTAGTTGAACTTGGTAAGAACATTTTTTTGTATTGATATCTTGGATTAGTGCAATATTGAATTACATAGAATAATGACAGAAAACAACTTTTTCTGAACCCCAAAAGCCAACAGCTTCGATATTTGTTTTGTGACACCAGATTGCAGTCCATTTATAACCCTAATGATCTTGACTCTCTTGTTAAAATTTAGCGATGATCAGACATTCCAAAGAATGGGTATCAGAACCAAAGGTGAAATGCACATTTAATCCACATTAACCCAATATAATATAGACTGTATCAGTATTTCCTGCTACTGACCACTCAGAGTGTTCGTCAGGCATTTTAAAGAATGTTTGTAAAATAATTGCTATAACTCGCTTTTGACAGAGCTATTTACTCAATGTATCATACTTTCATGGAAACAAACTCACAATACCATAATGAGTGATTATTTTGACTGTTTTAACAGGAGGAATATTACCATTTTTGGCGGAGAAGATCTACAAAATCCAGAAAGAGTTGGAGGAGGAGCGTATCCGTCGCCGTAAGGAACAACACAAGCAGCAGGGTGCAGGGACAGATGTACCAGGTATGGACCCAATCAGGCCTGTTGCCCAAACCAGTCAGTTGGGCTTCTTATGCTCTGATATTTTTGTTATCCCCCGCCATACGCGGAAGGATATTATTTTCGCATTGTCCGTCCTTCCGTCTTTCCGTCCGTCTTTCCGTCCGTCCGAAGCCATTTCTTGGAAGTGCTTTGGCGGAGTTCATTGAAACTTGGTATGAGTATGTATATGGATAAGAGGATGATGCACACCAAATGGCATTGTACACCATCTGTTAATAACGGAGTTATGGCCCTTTGTATCTTGAAAAAAATGCTTTTTGAGTGTAAAATATGATACTTTTGTGTCCAGAAGTATATTTGCGGGGGATATCAATTCAACGAATTTGCTTGTTTTGTAAAGAATTATGTTGTGAGTTTTGTTTGACATTTTAAAGAGCAAAAATTGATTGTACTGTCTATTGATTGGATAATATACAAAGGTTTTAAACTGGATTCTTTCCTTCCTTTACATGGCAATATTATTGAAAAATATTAGGATCTGATTGAAAATGAAGACTTTTTGTGAAATTCTATGTGGATTATGCTGTTTTCTTCACCTTAAAGGTTTGAAAATCACATTTTACAAAACTTAAATTGGTAAGTATTTAACTTAATATGATATTTAAAGTCACCGTGGTGGAATGGATATGGTGTCCGTCTAGCTGCCAGGAGGTCTCGGGTTGGATCCCAACTGTGGGAGCATTCTTTAGATCTCCCACAAAGACACCAAGCACTGGTTCTAGTCCCAGGAAACGGACACGAGAAAGTTTCAAATAAATCTAAGGCTTTCCTTGCAATCAAGCCAAAAAAGGTTTAACTTTATATAATGATGTAGTAAACAGGGGAGTCAATAGTTTGTGTACTTTAAATGTTTCAGATGGTCCAAGGGCTAACCCTACGTCCAGCTTGCCTGGTGACCTGTTTTGCAACCAGACCAGCATAGCAACCCTTGGTATTGGCCCCAGAATGACTGCCATGCAGCCGAGATCCAGTCAAACCACACTTCCACTTGTAAGTATTCGAATTAATTTGCACTGATTTACGTTATTTCCATCCTCTTTCTACTCTTCATATATTTATTGGGATGAATTAATTGAGACACATCACATTATTGTTTTTGTGGCTTCCAGATAAACCTACCATCGATACCACCACATATGAACCCTGGTCTTAACACTCAGCAGTTTGAGCCCATGGGCGCACGCATGCCAGGCCAGATAATGAACCACCCCAAAGCTATCAGCTAACTGAATGTTTGTGTATGTTTGTAGGTGAACCAGGAGCCTGGTATGCGGTCAGTGAAAGAGGAGCTGACCGGTCTGGACACTGGTGGGGTGTCCACACCCAAAACGGAGCCCCTGGACTCCAGTGATGACATGAAGTCATACCCGATGGACACCAGCAAGCCCTCAGGCACCACCCCAGTAACCTCACCTGCACAGCTCAAACCTCCTAGGTCAAAGAAAAGTGAGTATGAATCACAGTTGGCATTTTCGTTTTATGACAATTTGGAATCCCTGTGAACACTTTGGATGTCTCACTTTTTGCATAGTCAGAATAAAACATTATCAAAACATTTATTCTGAGGATATCTATCTAAGATGGGCTGAAAAATGTTTCTAGGTAAAAATCAATTTCAGAAGACATATGTGTTATACATGCACCACAAAAGCTGCTTAGATTTGTTTAGTTACTTAGGTTCTCAGGCGAGCAACATAGGGCCTTTTTGTTTGGTGGAATGAGGTTACATGATTCATTTACTGCAAAAGACCATGCGGAAAATACATCAACACTTAATTTTTTAATATTACAAAATTATGTAACTGCCAAGTGCGGTACATTATCAACTGTTATCTTGTGAAGGATATTTCTGAAATTGGTGAAGAATACATAACAAAACACTCAATTTTGTGTAATTTCAGTTTTCAAGCCAGACAAGTTGCGCCAGGCATTGATGCCAACTCTTGAAAAGTTGAATCGACAAGACCCAGAATCCCTGCCTTTTAGGCAGCCAGTTGATCCTGTGGCTCTACAGATACATGTGAGTTTCACATTGTATTTGTATGCGGCTATTATGCAGACTTAGTAAGGGATTGCTGTTGGCAACAGTTGGGGAAGGTCATTCTTTCTAAAAAGTGAAAACACTATTTCGGCTCAATGCCTTTAATTCGTATGGAGATATGTTGCTTCATTTAAGTGCCTATGACAGTTAGATGTAGATCCTGCGTTCAAAGTTTTCTTTGTGTTTATTTATTTAGAGTGTTTATGCCCCTGGATTGAATGAGCGGGAGTATTGTATTGTTTTTGGCCTGTCTGTCTGTCATTGTATGTGTGTGTCTGTCACAAAACGTTGGCCATAACATCTGCAATATTGAAGAAAGCAACTTGACATTTGGCATGCATGTGTATCCCATGGAGCTGCACATTTTGAGTGGTAAAAGGTCAAGGTCATTATTCAAGGTCAAAGGTCAAATATATGGCTTCAAAGCGGCGCAGTAAGGGGCATTGTGTATCACAAACACAGCTCTTGCTTGTATTTAATATTTTTAGCCCACCTGAGCACAATGTGCTCATGGTGAACTTTTGTGATCGCCTTTTGTCCGTCGTGCGGCGTCATTATTTGCCTTGTTAACTCTCTAGAGGCCAAATTTATTTCCAATCTTCATAACATTTGGTCAGAAGATTGGTCTCAATCCTTATATGGCTATATATGGCTTTAGTAAAATCTGTTTAACACTCTAGAGGCCACATTTATAGTCTGATCTTCATGAAACTTAGCCAGAAAATTTATCCTTATGATATCTTGGACAAGTTATAAAATGATGTCGGTTGGTTGAAAAACATGGCCGCCAGGGGGGCGGGGCATTTTTCCTATCATGGCTGTAGTAAAACCTTGTTAACACTCTAGAGGCCACATATATTTTCCGATCTTCATGAAACTTGATCAGAAAATTTGTCCCAATGATATCTTGGACGATTTCGAAAATGGTTTCGGTTGCTTAAAAAACATTGCCACCAGAAGGTGGGGCATTTTTCCTTATATGGCTATATACGGTTTAGGTAAAACCTTGTTAACACTCTAGAGGCCACATTTATTTTCCGATCTTCATGAAACTTGGGCAGAAGATTTGTCGCAATGATATCTTGGATGAGTTCTAAAATGGTTTCGGTTGCTTTAAAAACATTGCCACCAGGGGGCGGGGCATATTTCCTTATATAGCTATTTATTGCTTTAGTAAAACCTTATCAACACTCTAGAGGCCACATTTATTGTCTGATCATCATGAAACTTGGTCAAAAGATTAGTACCAATGATATCTTGGATGAGTTTGAAAATTGTTCCTGTTGGCGGAAAAACATGACCGCCAAGGGGGCGTGGCATTTGTCCACATATAGCTATATTAAAACCTTATCAACACTCTAGAGGCCACAATTATTGTCCGATCATCATGAAACCTGGTCAGAAGATTTGTCCCAATGATATCTTTGACAAGTTTGAAAATGGTTTCAGTTGCTTGAAAAACATGGCCGCTAGGGGGCGGGGCATTTTTTCTTATATGGCTTCGTGAATCTTCATGAAACGTTTTCAGAATATTTGTTTAAATGATATCTTGGATGTGTATAAATATTGTTCTGGTCTGTTGAAAAACGTGGCTGCCAGGGTGTTCACTTGTCATGAAAGTTGGTAAGAACATTTTTCTAATGACATCTTGGGCTGCACAGAACAGGTCAGTTCCTTTGAATGTCAGGTGAGCGACTTTGGGCCTTTCCATTGACAGCACATTCCCACTGATGTGGGAATAGCACAATTTTCACATGGCATGATATGATTGTCAACATATAATCACTAGTAGTTTTTCTGTTAAAACCTAGAGCTTAAAATGCTTTGTGATGCAGAATATAGCCCCTAATGATAGATAAGATGCATTTTAAAGATTCCCAATCAGCAATTTTTTGCGACTCATTTTTTTCCAAATTCATTGATTTCGCGACACGTTTTGTTTTTTCTAATTTGAATATTTCACGACACGAAAATTCCCGATGGTAAAGGTACAGGAGGTACAGGAAACTTTCCCAATTGGGGAAAAAAACGCTGTACTATATAAAGTATGTTGATTTCTATTGATGGCTTACAGAAATTATGGAAAGATCTAGAGCAAAATAGTTTGCTTGGCCCTGCTCCTTTTTTGCTAAGCCCCCTCCTTCCCTTCTGGACTGGTCAACACAAAAGTCTAAACATCTTTCCTTTTCATGTATGTAATTTTTTGCAAATTTTTAAAGGAAAATATAAATACAATGCTTAAAAGCCTTTATTACTGGTGTTTGACCTCTTTTTGAGCAAAGCTTATTAGAAGAGAATGTTGCTGCACCGGTACTGCTTCCAGCCTGCATCTTTAATGCAGCAATCTGCTCTGTTTGTTATCTTTACCTTATAAATATAATAATCTTGATATATTTATGGCTTATCTGAAAATTTTAATAAATGCAAATATATTTGGCTTAACTAAATAAAATACGTGTACATGTTTATGGCTGAACTAAATAAAATACAAGTACATGTACATATTCTGGCTACCTACAGTAAACAAAATAACATGTATAGCAGCATGTATAATGCATGTAGAATTCTATTTATTCTTTCATGTACAGAGGTACTGAATGATGTAAAATAGTTACGAACATAAACTTCTTATAGAACCTTTAATTTTCTATAGCTAATTAATGCACAGTGTTCATTCATTTTTAATAAAAGATGAATAAATTACTGTTTAATCCGTCATTCCCAAAAAGTCTAGATTATTTTGAATACAAACTATAAAGCATTTTAGGGCTGAGCTATTTATTTAGCATGTAAAAAATGCTACTAACATTTAGATTTTTTGTGACAATAAACACAGTAGCAGGTTCATGCTCTACTCTGCATGTGCCATTATTAAAATAGTTTGCTTACTTTATGTATATTTTATTAGTATTTAATTAATCATTGTAGGCAAAAAAGGCTTATGAGGAGGAAAGATTACTCGGCCCTTACAAAATTCCTTCCTCCCAAGATGGAGTATGTGATTTCCGTGCGACTCTCAAAAGTGCAGATGTCCCTGTATGAAAAGTACCTGGAGCTGTCAGGGGTGACCACCAACCCTGACACAAAATTCAAGGGGGCGCAACTCTTCAAGGACTATCAGGCCCTCATGAGGATATGGACCCACCCCTGGGTGCTGAAACTTGACGAGATCCGACAAGAGAATAAGGTGGCCCAATTAACCATACAATTTATAAAAAATGAGTCTCGCTTTTGGAAAAAACATGGCTTAAAGCATGTGCATAAAGTGTTGTCCAAGATTAGCTTGTGAAGTGTGCATAGGCTAATCAGGGACGACACTTTATATCTAAGCTATACTGTTTTCTAAACAATCAAAAAATATGCAAGCAGAAAGGGTCATCCCTGATTAGCCTGTGCCTAGGTACATACAATAAGCCCCATTTTCCCACAGCCAGGCTGAAATAGAAAGCATGAGATTTATTTGTAAAATCTTTTGAAAATGTATTGTGTGCATATGTTAAATTTTTGAGTTATTTAAGACAGTGTTCAGTGTGGGAGTGTCAGAACAGATGAGTTATCAGCAACACATGCTTATCCAATATAGTGGTATCCTTGTTATTAACACGCCTGGTACCCTGGTGGGATATTCTACATAAAACTCCTGACAAGAAAGGCTCGGGTCCCATTTGGATTTCCCTTGGAGAGAGAATAAGCCCTTATAGTTGGATATTAATTAATTCTATTTTGTTGAAACTTATTGTGAACACTTTTTTTGTCCAGCGTCAGTTTGATGACAGCAAGGATTCTTTCATAGAGGATGAAGACAGTAAGGCTGAAGACTGATTTATAAATGACTCCACCACGTCGGATGAGGATGATGACGAAATGTCCGACGACTCGACAAAAAAATCCAAAAGTAAGAAAGGCAAATTTCCATGTAAGCTGACTGTGTTTTCCATGATAAGACTGTGGGGACTGCGCAGGCTTATCTGGGTTGACATTTTATGCACATGAATTAACCCTTTCCCACTCAGAAAGAAAGTGATATAGCCATATGCAACCAGCATAAAACCAGAAAAGCCGGAGAGTTACTGGCAGGATGTTTAGGTTTTATGCTGTTAGCTGCTAATCAGTACCTTAGTATTTGAAAAAAAGACTTAAAGATTAATATATTTAGCAAGGTCTTTTATTTAATATGATTATCGGAGGCACAACAAACGGAAGTGGCATATATCAATAAATTACCCTTTTCTCCCTATTTCAGAGGAGGGTGCGGGATCCTCGTGTATGGACGAAGCTGACATGGGGTACGGCGGCCCCAAGGAACTCACCTCCGAGTGGTGGGCGGAGTTTGTCAGGGAGGAAGATAAGTACAAGCTGGAGCTCTCTGGCAAGCTCAAACTGCTCTTCGAGATACTCAAGATGTGTGAGGACATAGGCGACAAAGTGTAAGTTGGGTGCTAGGATTAAAGTTTGTATAGCAAGAATTGGAACACCTTTACCTCAATTCTTGACAAGCCTCTCGTGTTATTTTAGCCCATCAAGTTCTAAATTGAAGGGATTAATTTGAAATGAACGAAAGAAAAACACTAAATAAAATTGATGATATAAATAATGATAACAAAATAATGTGAATATACTGTTAATATTTGGTGTAATCCACTTACTGGAAATATAACGGTAGATAATTTATTTCACTTGTTTTTGGTGTGTTTTTTTTTATAAACGCAAGCTTAAAGATGATGTATTTTATTTAATACAGTGTTAGTGATATGTGCTAACATGTGATCTCAGTTTCATGGTCACTAGATATATTTGCTTGTTTAAGATACTGGGAAGCAATCTTCACAAATTCACAAACTTTTTGCCCAAATTATTATGATGTCTAGTGCAATTTGCTTCTTGCTTGACCCTAAAAATTTAATGTATATAATTTCCCGATTATAATTATCCCCTGCTAAAGGCTGATGGATATTGAATTTGCTTTGTCCGTCCATCCATCAGTCTGTCAGTCCGTCCGTCAGTCACAAAACTTTCATGGTTATATCTCAGAAAATTTATAAGATTACAACAAGAAACTTTATGGATGTAAAGATATCAATGCGGAGAAGTGCCATGCACATGAGCCATAATCCTACACTTTCTTATAACGGAGTTGTTGCCCTTTGTCTTTTTATTATGATGTAACTTTTCAGGGCTATATCTGAGATAAAACACAAGACTTCGACACAAAACTGTATGGGTGTATTGATATCTATGACGAGAAGTGCCATGCAAAAGATACCATAACTTTACACTTTTTAACTCGACTTTTTGAAGAAAAATGAGAGCTTTACTACTCACCCCGGCGTCGGCGTTGGTTAACGTTTTTTATAAAGTCAAATAACTTTATCACTATCAAAGATAATTATCTCAAACTTGGACTCCTTATTTATGAGAACAAAACAATTGTTTATGTCAAGGTGCATAAATCTGTCAGCATTATTTTTAGAGTTATGCCCCTTTTTAACTTTCGGGTTAAATGTTTAATAACTTCAATAATTTGAATACTATCAAAGATAATAAATGCAGACTTGAACAACTTCTTTATGAGGACAAGACACTTGTTTAGGTCTAGCTGGATAACTTTGTCAACAATATTTTAAAAGTTATGCCCTTTTTAACTTAGAATATGTTGTTATAGTTCTAAAACTTTATCACTTTCAAAGACATTTAACTAAAACTTGGAATACTTCTTAATGACAACAAGACAATGGTCAAGGTGCATAACTCTGTCAGCATTATATTTAGAGTTATGCCACTTTTTTTACATAATTTCGGGTAAATTTTTTTATGAAGGTCAGTAATTTGAACACAATCAAAGATAATCAATTCAGACTTTGATAAGGATAGCAAGCTGGATAACTCTGCTAACAATATTTTTAAAGTTATGCCCCTTTTTATCTTAGAATATGTTGTTACATTTATAAAACTTTAACACTATCAAAGATATTTAACTCTAACTTAAAATATTGTGTACGACAACATGTCACATATGTAGGTCAAGCTGCATAACTCTATAAGCATTATTATTAGAGTTATGCCCCTATTTAACAAAAAAAATTGGGTTAAATCTTCATTAATGTTCAATAATTGGAATACTATCAAAGATAATCAATTCAGACTTGGGCTTCTACCTTATGGTGATAGGACTCATGTGTGGTTCTAGTTAAATAACTCTCTCAACAGTTTTTTTTCAATTATGACCCTTTTGTAACTTAAATAGTTTAATTTCTGTATTTTTAAGACTATCAAAGATATTTAAATCAGACTTGAAATTTTTGAGACTTTGAACACTTTCTACAAAATGTATGTATTATTAAGCTGCTCACATTTTGTTTAGTTAAGTTATGCCCTTTTTAACTTAGACATTTCCGTTGAAGTTTTATAAATTGAACACTTGGGTAAAACACTCATGCCAGACATAAGTAAAATATCTCTTATAATATTGTATGTGTGACCTACAGTTGATTTTACCCTAACTTCATTTTTTATTTACTGTCACTAATGCAAATAGCCATTTGCTGTCTTTCTTGATACACCTTTTGCTTCAATATCAAGCATTTTTTACTCTATCAAAACTGGGAAAAGTCGAGCATGCTGTCCTACCGACAGCTCTTGTTTAAATTACAGTATAGTTATTGCCCTTGGTTGTTTTTGTATTGTTTAACTTTTTAGGGCTATATCTCAGATATGCTACAAGATTTTAATATGAAACTGCATGGGTGTATAGTAATCAATGAGGAGAATTTAAGCGCATAAAACAATTACCCAACACTTAAATAATTGTTTGAATTCTGCCATATATCAAGGGATTTGCACCCATCCATAAACAAACTTAGGAGGTTTTTGCGTGACATCACAAGAGGGGTTTTCCGTTACTAAAAATAGATTGGCCGTCAAACCTCCCGAACGCGGCCATTTACATTGTATTAAAGTAAAGATCGTCGGAAGACTAAATACTGACAATTTCACACAAAAACGATAAATACCCGTATTCTTTCTTAAAGTTAGACTTAAATAAATGATAATTTAAAAATAAGAAAACAAATTTGATTTGCATTATTTGCAAAGGCATAATTTTGTATTAGCTCAAAGATTATACAATTTTAGTCATTTTTTTATTTTGTTATCACTATCAATTTGAGCAACATATATCGCGGCTCTTTTCGAAAGGCTCAGTAAATACTAACCCTATATTTATCATGTTGGTATCTTTACAAACATTACATTTCAATGCATTGTGTGGTGCACATTTCATTTTCATTTTTTGCAAAATCATAATTTTGTACAAGCTCAAAAACAATACAATTTTAGTCATTTTTTTATTTGTTCTACTATCAATTTGATCAACATATGTCGTGGCTCTTTTCGAAAGGCTCAGTCAATACTAGCCCTATATTAATCATGTTGATATCTTTTCAAACTTTACATTTCAATCCATTGTGTGGTGCAAATTTAATTTGCATTTTTTTTTACAAATTTCTAAGTTGTATTAGCTCAAAAACAATACGATTTTTGTCATTTTTTTAATTTTATAACCACTATCAATTTGATCAACATATGTCGCAGCTTTTTTCGCTAGAATCAGTCAATACTAGCCCTACATTAATCATGTTGTTAATTTTTCCTGTGTATAATTGCGTACGGTTCAATGAGCATATTTCCATACTTATGTTTTAAATTAATTTTTTTTTCAGTGCGCTGAAAAGAAGCAAAAGAGGGTCTCTTGCTCTTTAGACGAAAAGTTTGAACCTGCAAAGGAAAATGTCATGACGCCAGCGAAACTTGGGCGTACAAACCCAGGTCATTTCCACATTAAGAACTGTTAATGGTTGAAAAACATTGTGGACTTTATATAGTGCTGACATACATGGGTGGTCACAGCTATGCAAAGGATACTGATACTGATTCAACACGGAAATTTGATTCATTTCTTTTCCTGAGACATACCTTGACCATCCCAGCACTAAGATGATGCTACTATATTCATGTCTACTAGATTAAGCAGTGGCGACAACAAACTTCACAAGCATTCAGACTTACCTAAGACAAAAGAAAATTCAATCTGAATTAGTTTCAAATATTCAATGGATAAAATTAAACTGTTGCATTTTTTCATAAATGAACACATTCCAACAGTGAATTTCTGTGCTAAACTCAAACGTGACTGTTAGATCATTGATCATGTTAATCAAAATTCTGTTCCCATAACTCATTATAAATATAAATTGTACAAACTTGTTAAAACAAGATAATTTGGTATTAAATTTTAATAAGCTTTTTGTGTATTGCTGTAGGCTTTGAATAAATCTTCTGCATCACCATGTCAGGGGGAACTTCAGTCTTTTGTTGTTGAAATAATAAATAGAAAATTGTTAGCCTTATTATTAAGTTCTATTTCACATTGCAAATAGTTAGTTGAGCAAAATCTTTTTCAAACATGTGATTTTTTCACATGCTATTTTAAAATATTTTCTCTAACTGAATGCTCATTACACTTAGTAACATGAATGTATTGTTACACATACTCTTAAAATTAAATAATACCAAGATTACCTATCATGCATGTACTAATGTATATGTTTCCGTGATTACTGATTTATACTGAGAAATAAAACATAAACGACTTTTATGAATTGCCTTGCCTTCAAATTCTGCTGATTTTTATTCAATACTTGAACACGAAATCACGAAAAGACTTTCAGTACTACTATGGATATCATGTTCAAAAGGAGTCCAACAGGATAATATAATGGCATGCGAACCTTCATTGTCTCGGATGATAAAGAACAAATATACATTTTAAATTGTACGCAATTGACAGGCGTTGATAATGTTGATATTTTTTACACAGCAGAGTAACATTTTTAAGTAATTAAAAGACCGGTCTTTGCTAAAAGCACATATGTGTGATATACAATGGCAATTGAAACCCTGAGAAACAAATGGTATTGTTACTCTTCAACGCATCCGGTATTTGGGTTCTGTGTAGCATACTGCGTGTTAATATTACTAATTTTTTATTTACAAGACACACAAGGCAAAATTGAACAAATATGTATTTGTTTATTAAAAAACAAAAGTCGAACATTGCGAAAAAACTATCACCATACATGAGGGAGATCGCTCACAATCGAATGAATCGATCTGCTTTCCTTCAACTACATGAAGGTCAGTTTAGCTGCACAGGTTCTGAGCGACTCTGTCGATGAATATTAAAATGACATGCGAAACTTTCGGAGGTTAAAAGAACAATTATACATTTTGAGTTGTTTGCACTTAACATGTCTTGATAATGTTGCTATTTTAAACAAAACATGGTAAAACTTTAATTATATTAAAAGACCGGTCTTTTGTACATGCACAAACGTGCGATAAACAACGGCAGTTTTACCCTGGCGAAACAACCGGCAATTAATATTCATCAAAGGGTCCGATAATTGGGTCCCCGTTCGACATACTGCGTAATAATTAGACTAATTAATGATTGATTTTGAGATCAACAACGCAACACTTGAACGAATAGGTACTTGTTTATTTAACATAATATAATTTGAATCCGAAAAAACGTAACCCGCTCAATAAGGAAATCCCTCGCGATCGATATCGTGTAGCCGCATTATCGCTAAACAGAGACCAATCGATCGAGATTATCAAATCTCGCGCACCGGTTTATTTCGCGTGCTGTAACGGGATATCGCGAGGTTGCTAATCCCTTTGTTTGTATAGGTCCCTGCTTATACATGTTGAATGAAATCTAAATATATCTGAGGCTGTTCATTGGTCGTTGTCCAAGAATATTCATGAGCTGTACACGGCACTTTATGTGCAATGCCAATTCTAAATCATTTGCAGTATACCCCGATACTTAAATGGAATTTCGCAACGAAGCTTTTACAATGTTGTCTGCTCTTCGCAGTTTTGTGTGTATAAATTAATACACCCATGCCTATTTTCGCGCGCTTTTTGTGAAGACAAAAACTGGACACGAAAATCTCATAGGCATATACATGTATTTATTTGTGGCTAAAATTTGTAACAGAACACGAACTGTACACTATGCGCGCACACCACATTAAGTTATTTACGCACGTTGGCCCGATTGGATGCCTATTTCATCAAGTCTTTAAATAGAATCATATGCTGAAATTTATTTGATACTTTCCAAAATTGCCAACGTTTGTGTTGTTGACATTCTTGTCAATATTATCGTCTATATTACACACCCATATTAAATTTGCTTTTAAAAATGGAAATCGGGCATATATGGGATTATCGAGTAATGAAAAAAGATGGGAGAAGTTGCATGTATGCGATTGAGACAGTCGACATGTATGTATCGGGGAATCAAGAGACTCGGGATAATACGATTACTACAATCAGTTATGAGTTCTGCATGGCTTCAAACTGTGAATTGCATAATCAAACACGCAATTATCACTCTTCCAGGTGCGGTTTCATACAGCTAGGTGCGTACACAGTTTTCTTTTATACGCGGCGTTTAAAGAGACAGAAAACACTGTCATGAGCATGGGTGTGAAATACATTATTCATTATCACTTTTAAATGAAAGGGATCAATACAATACTTTTATGTTCAATTATTATTTTTAGCGGACACAATGGACACCGCGGTAGAGATTATGGGTCCGCGGTGATTCGCGGTGTTCGCCTTATCGAAAACAGCCCCCGCGACATTTGATCTGAACACCCATTGTGGGGTTCATATTGGTAAGCGAACACAGTGAAATGAACACCGCGTCGATTGGCGTTTGTTTAATTGCCTGTACTGTATATAAATACACATTGTACATGCACATATCACAGGGGTTTTCAGCCTTATATAACAGGGGCCTATAAAAGGCCCCTTCCCAAATGAAAATTTCTTGAAAATCATGCAGTGTTCCCCAAAATCCTAACTAATATCAGCTTTTTCATTTCCCAAAGCAGTAATTTTAGAGAGAATTCTTCCCTAAATGAGCAATTTCTTCCCAAAATCCATAGGCTAGGGCCTCTTCCCAATGCAGCGAAGAAAACCTCAGTATCAAATGCATACATTACATATATAGTAAATAATCTTAACTAAGTCAATGAATATTGCGACATCACAATCATAAAAGTTTATAACAAAACAAATAAAAGGAAAATTTACGTAAAAGGCGCTGATTAGACAGTGTGAATACACAGGCTTATCCGTGTCTTCGTTTATTGCATGTATGACACATGAGATTGCTCATATCTTAAATCATGTAACTGAAAAGAACCACTAAGCGTGATGCACGAAAAATTATACAAACTTCACTTGATTACCCGCCTCGTTTATACATCTACGCACTTGATTGCTCATGTTGAACATGATTATCCGTTCTACCTTCTATATGTGTTGACGATACTTGAAATATGTTATCTATATTGTATAATCAAGAAAGAATATGTAATACAACGCTACTAAAAATATGTATGAAACCATCTTTTAATCAATTGTCTAATCTAAACGAAAATTGAATTATTTGTGTAATTCAATTTCTAAGACCTCCCTTTGACGGCTGCCGTCATTGAATTTCATAATATCAATGTTGCAACTCTTTAAAACAGTTTTCATCCATTACTTAGGAATGTGGTCTAACTAAAGAATCAAATTAGAAACCGTATTTCATGAAAGGAAGCTGAAACAGATGAGGAATATGTGTACTTTTATGAGCTTAAACAATCTTATTACTGATTAACAGCACCCAATGACAATTCTATACTAAATTAAGAAGTACGGCTAGACAGTCTCTAAAGGAAAGGCTATACGTACAGAGCCGTACGACTAGCCAATAGGCTGGCCGTTCGGGGCCATACGGCTAGCCTATAAGCTAGTCGTACGGGGCCGTTGGGCTAGCCACTGCCATTATTAAATGATTACTGTTAACACCCAATTTAAGTTTATAGTCTTCAAATTACAAAAGATCCCTAATTATGTATACCAGTAATAATTGTATAGACCATATGTATATGGTATGTATTTTCAAGTCTAACTTGCATTAGACAATTACTACAAACATGAAAAACAAGTAATGTGTTTGTCAGAAACACAATGCCCACTACTGCGCCGCTTCAAAGCCATATATTTGACCGTTGACCTTGAAGGAAACACTGACCTTGACCTTTCACCACTCAAAATGTGCAGCTACATGAGATATACGTATGCATGTCAAATATCAAGTTGCTATCTTCAATATTGCAAAAGTTATGGGCAATGTTAAAGGGATCTTTTCACGCTTTGGTAAATTGACAAAATTGAAAAAAGTTGTTTCAGATTCGTAAGTTTTCGTTTTAGTTATGATATTTGTGAGGAAACAGTAATACTGAACATTAACCATGCTCTAATATAGCCATTATATGCATCTTTTGACGATTTTAAAACCTAAAAATTATAAAGCGTTGCAACGCGAAACGATTGAATAATTTGGAGAGTTCTGTTTTTGTCGTTAAATTTTGTGAAACTACGAAGATTGCTTATATGAGGTATAAAATACTCAAGAATGTGTAATCGGCGGAATAGCTCAGTAGGCTAAAGCGTTTTTACTTCAGGACTCTGGCAGGACTCCAGGGGTCACTGGTTCGAAACCTGCTCCGGGCAATGTTCTTTTCCTTTTTTTAATTTTTTTCTTGTTTTTTTACTGGAGCTTTTACGATCCAATGTTTACATTTATCAATATAAAGCATTAAATGAATAAGTTAAAAAAATGCCAAAATCTGTGAAAAGGCCCCTTTAAAGTTTTGGGACGGACGGAGAGACTGACTGACTGACTGACAGTTCAAAGTACTGCTATATGCCACCCTCCCGGGAGCATAAAAACAACCAAAGTAATACAATTTATCAAAAACGCAAAACATACAAGGGATATTAAATATTTATAAACTTACCATTTGTGTTGTTCAATTGTGTATAGTAAATCCTTGTTGATGGCATTTTCTTCATTTTCTTTAATACACAACTATACATACACTCCAATTGTTCGTTGGCTATAAATCAGCTAATGTTCAGGTCTTGGTTTCATTGTCATTATAAAACAAAAGGAAAAAATGCTGCATTGAATAGCTTTAGCTTTATGGCTGGTCTCGAGACATGTCTTTGTGTCAGTGCAGACTTCATTTTGTATTTGTAGCACCTTGAATCTTACTTTTCTGTAATGAAGTATGAAATACATGAAATCATATTAGACTTTTTTGTTCTCAAACAATTATTATAAGTTATATAAAGTATGAATAATATCAAGAAGGAACATTATGCAAAACTGTTCAGGGCTCGATGTTCAACTGATAACTAACTTGACTTGCCAGGCAAGTACTTTGAAAATCTACTAGCCCGGAACTACCTGACCAGACGACTAGGTTTTTAAATAACTTGCCGCCACCCAAACGTAATAGGATAACCATTAATGTTGAGCCCTGCTGAAGTTGAGAAAATATAGAGTTCAGATAAAAAAACTTGTAAAAAAGCCATATATTGTTCGTTGATCATTGGCATATATCAGACGGGGTAGTCACGTGACAGACAATATGGCGACGTCCATGCCGAGGCAGGTGTTTTTCGTCGTTTGGTACCCTTTATTACTTGTATTATTATTTTTTATTCCGCTCACTTTCCAGCCATATTAGGAAGAAAGTTACTGGATTTTATTTCATAGTAATATTCGCTCTATATCTCGACTTTACTTGATGCAAAATTTCTAAGCGGATGACCTAATTAGGGCTCCACTAAGAAAATTTGCGGAGAGTAAAGTCGAGACATAAAGCTAGTTCTTCTTGAATACTCTGAGCTTTTATGAGTACATACGTACCAGGAGGGTCAATAGCTGGGAGTTGGATTATTGCAACTAGATATAAATCGAATTCAAATACGAAATAAACGTCTTCGTTTGTTGTTTTGTTTGTTATTTCTTTGTTATTAGATACTACTTCTACTAATAATAATAATAACACATTAATTTAAGTTGCTTTATGTTCTGAATATGAACATAAAACTTGTGCATAAGTTAATATAAGTCTAATATTAAAGAGGTCTGTTGAGACTTGTTGTTTTTTTTTTTCGCATGTCTGAGTTTTGACTGAAATACAAAATATGTAGTTTAGTATCGGACACTTTAAATTTCTTCAAATACGCAATTATTTTTCCGATATTCTCCATATAACTATTAATATTATCTCCTTTAACATTAAAACAATATCTTAATGCATGTACAATCGTATCGCCGTTTAGCAATGACAATCACTGAACGAACCTTAGCATTCAAATTGCACGCTTTGTAGAAACAATCATGTGCTTATCGTCATAAGCTGTGTGTGCAACATCGTTGGTTTTGTGTTGACATAAATGATGTTGATTTTTTTACTGTACAAATGTATTATTCAAAGTGAGTGACTAGGTGTCACTAAATGCGTGTTACTGGGGATGTACAAGTCTGTAACTGGACGGTTTATAATGTGTTTCATTGTCAATTGTCCGACTTTTAAAGTCGTCCGACTTTCACGGATTTAACTACGACAATAAAATCATGAATCGCGAAAACATATTTCAGGATAAACTACTATGCCGCAACAATAAGATTTTTTAACTATGTGACTCAAGACAAATGATCACGAACATGAAGTTTATAACGAAATGGATGGTTCGTGTGCAGCATTGCATATATCATGTATAATCCTACTTGTATCGTGTTAAATAAACACACAGTATCGTTTTGGGATCTTAGGTGTTAATACAAAACAAGAGGGCCAAGATGGCCCTAGTTCGCTCACCTGAGAGGAGTCGGTTCATTCAATATTTACCAAATGTCAAACTTGACCTAGATATTGTCCAGACAACATCCTGGTCAAGTTTCATCATTTATTCATCTGCGAGTCATGATCAATGTACCTATAAAGTTTCATGATCCTACGCGTAAGCATTCTTGAGTTTTTCTAAGTTGAGTCACCGTGACCTTGACAGCCATTGTGTGAATACGTTTTTTGGCACCTTGACCTTTGACCTAGTGACCTGATAATCAATTGGGGTCATCAGCGAGTCATGATCAATGTATCTATTAAGTTTCATGAACCTAGCCTTAGAGTTCTTGAGTTATCATCCAAAAACCATTTTACTATTTCAGGTCACCGTGACCTTGACCTTTGAGCTAGTGACCTGAAAATCAATAGCGGTCATCTTCGAGTCATGATCAGTGTATCTATGAAGTTTAATGATCCTAGGCCTAAGCGTTCTTGAGTTATCATCCGGAAACCATTTTACTATTTCGGATCATCGTGACCTTGACCTTTGACCTAGTGACCTAAAAATCAATAGGGGTTATCTGCGAGTCATGATCAATGTATCTATGAAGTTTCATGATCCTAGGCATAAGCGTTCTTGAGTTATCATCCGGAAGCCATTTTACTGCTTTGGGTCACCGTGACCTTGACCTTTGACCTAGTGACCTGAAAATCAATGGGAGTCATTTGCGAGTCATGATCAATGTATCTATGAAGTTTCATGAATCTAGGCATAAGCGTTCTTGAGTTATCACCCGGAAACCATTTTACTAATTCGGGTCATCGTGACCTTGACCTTTGACCTAGTGACCTGAAAATTAATAGGGGTCATCTGCGAGTCATGATCAATGTACCTACGAAGTTTCATGATCCTTGGCATAAACGCTCTTGAGTTATCATCCGGAAACCATCTGGTGGACGGACGGACCGACATGAGCAAAACAATATACCCCCTCTTTTTCGAAAGGGGGGTGGGGCATAATGAGAAAACTGCCCCCCCCCCTCCCAGCAACCATGTTATTCAACTGACCGGAACCATTTTTGAACTCAACTCTCGTATCAAGGAAACAAATGTTCTGAGCAAATTTCATGAAAATTGGGCCAAAAATTTGACTTCTACTGTGTTCACATGTTTCCACTATATACATATAGAGAAAAATGCCCCGCCCACTGGCGGCCATGTTTTTTCACCGATCCCGACCATTTTCAAACTCTTCCGAGATATCAATAAAACCAATGTGTTGACCATCTTTCATGATGATTGGGCAAAAAATGTGACTTTAGAGTGTTTACAAGGTTTCTCTATAGCCAAATAGGGAAAACTGCCACTATATACATATAGAGAAAAATGCCCCGCCCACTGGCGGCCATGTTTTTTCACCGATCTCGACCATTTTCGAACTCGTCCGAGAAATCATTTGAACCAATGTTTTCACCAACTTTCATGATGATTGGGCAAAAATTGTGACTTCTAGAGTGTTTACAAGGTTTCTCTATAGCCAAATAAGGAAAACTGCCCCGCCCACTGGCGGCCAATTTTTTCAACGGTTCGGAACCACTTTTGAACTCAACCAAGATATCATTAAGACAAACATTTTGACAAAGTAACATGAAGATTTGGCATGAAATGTAACTTCTACAGTGTTTACAAGGTTTTTCTTTTTTTTGACCTAGTGAACTATTTTTTTTACCCGGCACAACCCAGTTTCGATTGGACGTACAGATTGACAAGCGCATTAATTTCTGCCTGCCACTACATTGAGACATAGAAATCGAATCTCATTGCACAATTAAAATGACAAGAAACACACAGACATTGTAAACATTTGACACTTTCATAAATAACTGAAGCTTCCACTTAATCAATATTTCTTTGCCCAACATTTGCTACAAGGTGGACAAGTCATAAGGGTAAAAAAGCCCCAAAAATTTGTAATAATTCGTACAAAACTAGGAACGTGAAATTGACAAGATATAAGACTAAGAGGAACAGGAAAGTGCAATTGGGTGATATAATAATTGACATTTGTATGATGCAATTCAACTCAAACGCGTGGAAATAAAAATTATAAAAAATGAAGACAGGAGTTATCCGTGTCGCATAATTTTTGTGAAAAGGACTGGTCACACAACTTTTCAAATTTCATTTTTAGCACTGCACAAATGGTAATCAAAGGTACGGGCACAAACATCCTGATTGGTCGATGTTTTGCACAGGAAACACTTTTAACTAAAACAAGTTCCACAGTGTCTTGCGTGCACTCTTTGGGAAAGAGCTTAAAAGTGTGGAACTTAAAAAAACCCATCATCTCATACAAAACAAATCATGACTTTTTTCCATTGACAAACATTTGTTTAAGCAATGTACATAAAAATATTGTAACGTAAATGCTGGGTAGAAGATGAGTACTGGTATACACCCAATGTACATGTTTAACTTCTTCAGATGCACCACCTGCCATTGAATTGTCAGAAACTTTGAAATCAGTATTTCAGAAAATAATAATGCTAACTATTACAATATATGTATTTTTGTATTCATTTTCGGTACACGATGATGGATAGAAACACAATTTTTAGTATCTTTTTATGTTTATTTACTGGGACTTAAATATTTAGGAAGGTTTAAGACCTTAGATTGAAACCATTGAACTCAAGAACCCATCTGATGCAGCAGGAAGTCCCATGATTCCCTCCACGACAGTCTCTGTACGTCTGCCGCAGTGAGGCTTACGTTGCCGTAGGTAGCGCAGCTAAGCTGAATGAACACCCACGTTGCCATGGCTACCAGCGCCACAAGGACTTCTTTTGTTACCATGTGAGAGGTGCTAAAACGGAAGGTCAATCGTTTCAAATTGAAATGGAGCCCAAATTTGTTACCATGGGAATAGTTGGAAACCGATCAGGCCATACAAGTAAGTTGTTGGTGCACATACATCTAAATAAGTCGCCATTTTTAAAACTAGAAATGTGCTTAAAGAACAAGTATGTCATAAACTGCTCTTTTGTCTAAAAACTCTACTTATATCGAAGACTCAAAAAAATCCAATTAGTGACTTGAGTAGCTTGCGGCTATTGTGGATACAAGTGGGGCTAACAGAAAAACTGAATGTTACTGATAGTAGGTATAAAATAAAGCATCTCAACCATTGAAACATTCTATTTCTTTCGTTCATTTTTTTGCATATGTGTTTGCCCAATAGCTTTCACTTTTTAACTTTTAAGATTACAGTCTTAGTTGTGATAAATTCAATTGATACTTTTAGTATTTAAATCTGTCAATGTAAACTGATAATTTAAAGCGGTTTTTCAAATCTTCATATAATGCTAATAAACCTATTTCCCCATAAACCTATGAATACATTTGAATACACACAGTTTTGATAATGGGAACACATAATTTGAATTAACATAAATTAACAGATTCTTACTATAACATGAGATTGAAAGCCACGCGGTGATAGGTTGAGAGTTTCTTGAATCGAGCTGATGAAGCATTACACTTTTTTAAAGGCAGTTTCTAAACAATGTATGCCTGTTCATAATAAATCATCAACTACATTTGGTTTGCCGAACGTATTATGTGGAATCTATTTGTATAAAATGGAATATAATATCGAAGGTTGAAAGAGCCCAGAAGCAAACAAGGAACCCGTAGACATTGACATTTTTCTAAGTGCAGATGCACTTGCCCAAACTGTGTCGAAGTTATGTTACAGAAAAGGTTTCGTCTGTTAACATACTCAATTTAATTTCTTGTCAAATACAAAATCCTGTAGAACAGGTTTCAAACCACAATGGTTTGCATTGGCCGTTCCAAGTTGGTGGCCACAATTGTGTTTGCTTATGTGTCTGTTGTGTATTTATCAATATTTGGGTCGTGTCTAGTAATTTTATTTAAGCAAACTGATTGGCAATAGGTTCTTCGCTACAAATAAAGGACCGCTTGCTACAACAAGGTTGATGCAGCTGAAATTTGGCATTTATTTAATTGCTGTACTGTCAGGCTACTGACATAAAACTATGTATGCAGATCAATAACCTCATAACGTCTTGTAAAAATGTTCCCTCATATCTCTATTAACATATTTGGGTTTGTTGCTTTGTTCCAATAACATAAATAATTGTTTCAACAATGAAAGAAATGTAAAAAAATTAACTTATAACACTTTCCTACATGGTCCTTTATTTGAACACTAAAAATTAAAAGGGCACTTGTTTGGATTGTTTTCTTGATAACCGTTCCTAAAAAAAGGACAACTTCACAAAATGTCTCGCCTTCTTAGTTCGCGTCATGCTCACCAATCTTGTTCATGAGTCTTTGCAAGTTTAAAGATATATAAGTTCATGTATTTGTTTGTTTCGTAATTTTAAAATTTAAATGATTTGTTTCATCATCATAACAAGCACATTATGCTGATAATGGGCGTGTAATATATCGATATCCTAACGCATGAGTGTATCAACAGAAACATATGCATTAACAGGATTTTCAGTTATACCATATAAAATACAAACCAAGCAGTGCGCGGTTCATAAGTTACACAATTCATAGTTGACATTTTACTACTAGTTGCATATATTACAGGTTAAACATAGTCTGATGTCAAAATGTATACAGCTGAATATTGCTAATTAACAATTTGGAAGAGGCATTATCATTATCATCATAAATACAACAACAGCTGTGTGATAATAATCTTTTTGTTTGTTTTATTTGTGCATACATGTCAAGCAATTTACAATTCAATGCAATCAAGGCAATAAGTAACATATAGATTGCATTATTATCATATTCAGAAACATGCATTACATGAGTGGTGCCATTTATCACAGATCCAAATAAGATTACGACATGATGTATACACAGGATAACCCGTAAAGCTTAGACATGTAAACATGAAAAAGCTTATTTCCAACGGGGTCCCTGGATTTAGTCGAACAGATCTTATACGTGACTATAAATATATTGTTTTTTTCAGTTCTTAATATATAATCGACATGATCCTACACATGATTTCTTCTACGAATGAAGTGAATCTTTCAAAAGTTGACATGATAATACACTTACACGAATAAAAAACATAAAAATAATGAATTACATAAAAATAAAACAAATCTAAAAGTAAAAATACATGGAATTCTCGTCTACCTTCATATCATTTAATAGATGTGTCTTAACAAGTTTCTTAAAAGTAAATTTCGATTCGATGGACTTTATATTATCGGGTAATGCATTCCAATCCGTAATACCATTGTAGTAAAATGAAGAACTAGTAAAGCCATCAACTTGAGGTACATAAAAATTAAATCGGGATCTATTCCCATACTGATGGACATCTGTACATTTGACAAAATTGTCTTTCATATAGCTTGGACATTTATTGTAGAAAATCTTATGGATGTGGTTAAGCTGAAGTTGCTTGCATCTTTGTTCAACGTTCAATAAACCAAGTTCTTCAAAATGCGATACAACAAGTGATGTCCTACAATGGGAATTGTTAATAAAACGAACCATTTTATTTTGGACTATTTGTAACTTGTGCTTAAGCTGTTTCGTGAGTCCACAATACCACGAAGAGGATACATAATCTAAATGACATTGTATTAAAGAATTACATAAGCTTTTTCTAAGACTTTTATTTAAAAAATCACGTTGTCTATATAAAAATTTAAGTCTAGAGTTAACCTTCTTGACGATATTATTTACAATAGAAGTACCGGACAAATCAGCATCTAGAATAGAACCAAGATATTTTACATACATCTGAGATTTTATAACATGATCATTACATTGTATATGAAAATTGTCAACCTCATTATCATAACCACTACAAATACCAGAATTATTATCATCTTCCAAATTATTATATTTAATATTGTTGTTGTTTTTAGTTGATATTATAAAATATAAATTCCTTAGTGCACTTTAAAAATTATCTTGATTAATCCTTGTCTCAAAGTAATAATCAAACCAGGGATTACCATGGCACTAAAGTAGCCTATGAAACAAGTTTGAGCTGAAAATTAATCACAATCATGGCAATGAACAATCCTGGCCAAAAGTATCACGGTTAACCATGGGAATGGACACCGGGCACTGACAGGGTCATAACACATGGCTGAACATTGATACAAACAGTCCTTTTAAGGTTACTCATGGTTTATCAAACATCGTTGACCATGTTGAAATATGGGTACTATGTTTCGACCGTGTTTAAATCACAGGGGTTATATACATTTTGGTGTATTGCTTATTTGCATCACCCCATTTAAAACACAAAAACACGTTGATAATCATTAATAAATATTTTAATCTATGTAACTAAATCACAAATAGACACAAACAATATTCTAGCTTTTTCATTTCCCCGAAGGGATACATAGTGTTACCCATGTGTACTTGCGTATGTGTCAATATATCTGTGTTTGTTTGAGACGTTTTGTGTCCGTGTCAAAACTTTCTCGATCATAAAAAAAATTCTAAATAAATTGGCACAAATGATTATAATATCAAGATGACATGTCGCTCTTTGCAAAAAGTTTCTAACTTGAAGTTAAAGGTCACAGTGGACACTTTTTATATTCCGTATATGTATATAGTGAACGTACATTCCCAGACCATTCGAATAATTTCTTGAACATCTTTGGTTTTTGCAACGAAATAGCACACATAATCATCACATGTAAACATGTCTCTCGGTTAATGGTTAAGTGACATATCAGTAGACATATTTTAAGTTTATGCATATTCCTTATTTGGATATATTTGAATTAGATATTAGTATCCGATCAATTACTAAATTTATTGTGACTGCTGGATACATTATTGATAAATTATCATACGAAGGAAACGTTTAAATTTATTTCGCAATAAAAATGTTGATTGAAGTCAACGTCACACTGCACTGTAGAGGTCTTGGTAAATTTATGTATCGCTTTAGGGACCGGTGATGTGCGTATTTTACCCATTTATCATGCATGACGGGATTTCCGTATTGATTGGCATTAAATATCTTCTTATTAAGACAGTGTGTTGCCCCTAGCCACTCTGTTGTCACTTAAAGGTCATGGTCCCCAAGTTCACTTTAGGATTGTTTATAGTCCTTATATGATTTTACTGATATAATATGTTCGTTAGACCTTCAAGTCTACTTTTTGTATTGTGCATGATGGGATTCCGCTCGCTTGAAGGTCCATGTAATTAATTGTGTAGTAGGCTATTTAACAGATGTACAAATGTGCTGTGTTAACTATACACATTATGTCTATCATATTATACTTTGTTAAGTGTCCAGTAACAGATATTGGGGTCATCCGCGTCCTTTGGACACATTTAACAGCTGGGTTTAAACGTCCCTAATTCTGGAGGGTAAGATTAAACATTACACTACTACTACTTATCATTTTCAAGCAGGCAGCTGTTTGTACCGGCAGCTTTGATGTACTGGCTTGACCCGAAACATTAATGTTAAAAATTAACATAAGTCAATAAACACATCAGCGAATACCCACTTTTAATCTCATACACATGTTATGATGACGCAACACATAACTTCAAAACTTTAAATGTTCCTTTATTTCGTCAATGTTTCCCGAATTTGCTATTTCTATATAATAAAAAACATTTGAGGATATTTGAGACAAGTGTTATTTGTGAAAATTTGTTCCTTTAAATGAACGTCTTATAATTGTAATATATGTTACTCCTAGCTATAAATGCACAGTTATATTCCCCAACCTGTAACCACATAAGTGGTTTGGATGAATATTAATAAGTTCTCGAATAAAATCTTAACTTCTCGGCACGATTAAATTTTCATTAGTAATATACTGTGTAATACCCCGCGCAAAAATGATAAGATATTGACGTGTTATGATTAACGATAGTTCTCTTATATAATCGCATTTATAGGTCAGCACTGAAGATATTGAGGGCTTATTTAGTAGTATTTAATTTAAGACTATTTAGTATTAATATTAACGTTGTCGGATGAACATTATGATACATTTACGTCAATGAGATACTATGAAAATTTAGCCCCGCCCCGTAATGTAAGACATGTCACTTTAAGGCGCTATTGTGACATTTCGCCTCACAATTAAATATTGGTATCTAAATACACAGACGTATGCGATAAAATGTCAGTAACGTGAATCTTTTTGCAAACCTTATTTGGTGATTGTAAGGCATTTGTACGCCACTATTTGTCTGGAGTTCCTTCCCCTTTCACTACGTAACAGGGTCAGGCAAATACCAATAATGGCGGCAGCCAGTGGACGGTTTAAGGTAAGGTTGATTCTTTGAATCAAATGATCATTTCTATATATTGAAAAAAATGAAGACAGTCATATATAACAAATACGTCAGTGTCTTCCATTTGTTGTGATCTGCCCGATTTCATGCAGAAAATACTACAAGAATACCTAGCCATATTTCGGATGAAACCAACAATTCGGATAATCCAATGTTTATAATGTCTGGAGGAATTATTTGCTTAAACTAAAGTTATTATTTAAATATTAAAGAAATTATTAATGCAAGCGTTTCCTGCAAATGACTTTTTACGTTTATTTCAGAGCACTTTAACAGAGTTTATAATATTATATTGTGTTTCTGCACACAAATATTGATGCTTTAAAGGGATCTTTTCACGCTTTGGTAAATTGACAAAATTGAAAAAAGTTGTTTCAGATTCGCAAATTTTCGTTTTAGTTATGATATTTGTGAGGAAACAGTAATACTGAACATTTACCATGGTCTAATATAGCCATTATATGCATCTTTTGACGATTTTAAAACCTAAAAATTATAAAGCGTTGCATTTGCAATGCGAAACGATTGAATAATTTGGAGAGTTCTGTTTTTGTCGTTAAATTTTGTGAAACTACGAAGATTGCTTATATAAGGTATAAAATACGTCTCATATGTGTAATCGGCGGAATAGCTCAGTAGGCTAAAGCGTTTTTACTTCAGGACTCTGGCAGGACTCCAGGGCTCACTGGTTCGAAACCTGGTCCGGGCAATGTTCTTTTCCTTTTTTTAATTTTATTCTTGATTTTTTACTGGAGCTTTTACGATCCAATGTTTACATTTATCGATATAAAGCATTTAATGAATAAGTTAAAAAATGCCAAAATCTGTGAAAAGGCCCCTTTAACATAAAATATTTAATCCACATGTAATGGAAAAATGGCCAGAAACATAAAAATATGCAGTCTTTGTGATACGCCTGTGTGGGAGTTATATGATATATGGTTTACCGTTATTTTTTTCAGCTCCTAGAACATAGTTATTGCCTAAAAGAAACACCTGAAAAAAAGCACGAACGAATTGCGTCTTTCTTTTCCAGTGACCATTCATACGCACCTGTGACAGCTAACACACCAGAAAAGAAACGAAAGCGTGATTTTTCCTCACCCACAGGAAAAACCCCTACACAGCCTTTAAAGGCTAAATTGGTGAAGGCGAGTTTAAGTAACACAAAATTGCATTCATATTATCATTGAGACACCCTTGATGCTTGCTTTGAAATTGATAGATGACACAGTGTCTTATCCTTTTCATGGTTTTAAAAGCTGTTCTGAGCTTATATTCAAATGTAATTGTAACCTTGTACCTATGTCCACCCAAATTTATTCCAGTTAAAAGAGCAAGATGTGAATTAATAATATTTACACTATAATTTAAATTCTCAATCTACTATGCAATAATTGTCAAACATGTGCCAATTTGTCTGTATGCTTATGTAGGAAGACAAAGCACGCAGGAACCTGGGCTGGACATCTGAGGAGAAGGCGTTCCTCATCAAACATGTTGAAGAAACACCAAGAGACCCCAGAACATCTCTAGTGGAGTATTGGAATGAGATTGCTGAAAAGATCAATGCCGCTTTCCCAGACAGTTCTAGGAATGGTGTGTAATAGTGTAAATCAAATAGGTTAATTATTCCAGTCAAACTGTCTCAGTGGTCGAGTGATTACAGTTGTTGACTGCTAATCATTGTTTTTTCATTGATGGATGGGTTACGGGTTCCAGCCCTGCTGCGACCGTACTCTTTACGTGAGACAGTAGGGCAGTTGCCGGTGGAAGTTGGTATCTTGTATTGGTTTCCACCAAGGAACAATGGTTAGTTGTACTTCCCACTTGTATAATTGAAAAAATGTTCAAAACAAGAACAAACATACAAATTGTCCAGTCACATGTTCACAACTGTGTTTGCTCACAATATGAATTCCTACAAACCACAAATTACATTTAAGACATTTTCAGAGAGAAGACTTAATGTATAGCAAAACCAGTATAATAACATTCATTAATAGATGAAACTACAGGATATATATATATATTATACTTGTACGTACTGTCAAGTTCGGATAATAATTATATGGTGACGCTCAAGAAAAGTCCACTACCCATGGGTAAATCCGTTATCCTTTTTAATGGCTCATTGGTTGATAATCTTTTATTTCATGCTTGCTTTAATACATTTTCACTATTACATTATCCAGTACTTGCAGTATACATTGTATTTATGTTTATAGGGAATTCCTGCAAGAGTGTGGCACAGCGCCTCCTTATAGCTCCAAATATATGTACTACAAGTCCTCTGGAAAATGCCACTAACCTGAACAATCTTACAGCAGATGTTGCCACACAAACAGATTTCATAGCTGGGTATGTTATACAGATTTATACGAATTCTATTAAAAAAAATGTATCATGTTATTTGTAACATATTTGGTGGATTAGCATATCCCTGTGGGGTGCTAAACATAAAAATTCAAGGTTTCAAAATTGATGATAAATTCATGCAGTTAATATTACAGCATAACATATACTGTTAAGCAAGTAACCAGTTTGTACTGGCATTTTATCATAATGGAAAGACAAGATTGTTGTGGTTTATTATATTTGACATGTTTCAACATGAATAACTGGTTGTTCAAATGTCGGGGGATCCTGTTGACCTTAGTTATAGTGTTTGCATGCCATGTAACATATTTGGTATTGAAAATCAAATTTTGTTACTAATAAGGTTTATCACAGAATCATGCACTGAAAATAAATGGTTTGTTTTCCTTCTTGTCTAAGTCATAAAAGCCTACTATTTATTTTTCATTCACAGGCCTGACCAAACAGAGGATGACAGGATTTTTCTTGCACCAAAAAGAGAATTACAGGTTGGGTTAAACATTTTCAGCAAAATATGAGACAATTTAAGCGAAAACATGTCTTATGGCCTTTGTGACCAGTGTAGGCCCAACCCAGTCCCCATACAATAGACCATTCGCCAGACGATAGATAACCACTCCTGTCATTCTTGTCGGAGCCAATTTTAACAAAAGGCTCTATTGAAATTACTTTTACACGCTTATATTTGTCAGAGATAACTGTCCTCTTTTATTGAACAATTGCAAATACTGATTGACACTGGAGATTAATAAATTTGGCATACACTGGTCTCTTGACAAACTTAGTCTATAATTGAAAGCCAAACAGTGTAGGTCCTGATCGCAGAGATATTTAAAAATGTCAAAGTGTTTGCATGACGGAGACGACGACCACAGGGCTATGACAATATATCAGTGTTCTTCGGATAGCCTTGCTTAAATGGATTATATGAAGTGAAGTTAAATATATTGAAAAATAATTGTTGATGTAAAGTTCTCAATGACTATAATTAATGGCGCTAAGCATTTATATTGAAAATGAATTAATATGATTAAAAATGAATTACTATGATTTATTTTCTATAGGAGGGTGCTAGTAGGTCAGCAGAGTTGATTCACCAGACAGCTTTGAAAAGATTGAGACAGTATGCCCCGCTTTCAAGAACAGAGAAAGCGTGCCTTATCGACCTGATATGTAAGTACAAATAACAAGCTTTCAAAGATATATGCAGTTTCAAAGTTAGTGTCAATAGCTTGGCTTGCAGGAGAATTTACAGGATTTTTTTTAAAGGTAACCTTAAAATGTCATTGTTATTCTGAAGCTTAGATAATAAGCAATTTACTTTGTTTGTTTGGAGTTTTAAGCCTTTTTTGTTTGTTTGTTTGGAGTAGAACCTGTCTGTGCTCTGGCAAAATATACAAAAAAAAGAAAGTATAATTGCAAGTAATTAGTTTTTTTCCTATATTTTTTTCAGATAATGCTACACCACAGCAGATGGCCAGAACAATGATGGGTATAACTTCACTTGGAGAAGAACTGAGAAATATAGTGTTATTTGATCTTGAGATGGAGGCACAAGAGTGTGCAAACAAGGGAAGTGCACTGTACTTGAAACACTTTGACAACTTAATCAAATTTAGATGGGAAAACATCATAAATGAAATGGTCAAAAAACAAAGTTTCCTTGCTCAGGTGCTCCTTACCATCACTTTACCTAGAAATAAGATAGGTGACAGTAAAAGGACCCAAGACCTCGTCCCAGTGTTGGGGACAGCGTATGCGATCCTGATGAAACAGAGATACTCTGCTCTGTCTGGTGTACAGAAGATGATCTCAGTAGCATTAGCAAATGAACAAACACACCAGAAGGTAAAGTTCATGTTTAGTTACACAGTTTCATGTTTGTTTCTGCCCTGTTAATTTCCTTTTGTTTATATTTATATGAGTACTGTTAGCTTTGATGTCTTGTCTGATTATTTATTATTAAAACTTAAAGGTTTAGGAAAGTAAACAGTATATATTACATGCTTGAGGAAAGTTAATTGTCCTAATCAGGATTATTTTTTGAACAACATTGAAGCTTAATTGTAAGGATTTAGGCCAATAATGTAGTAAGCTAGAAAATTCAAAAGAGAAATTAATAGGATTTGTTAAGTTTACAATGCACTAAATCAATTCACACGTATATTTGTGATTACCTCATGATTTTTTACAAGTATACATTAACATGAATATAAATTATAGACCATTGTATAATCTGTTATGTGCATTATTCATTAAAGATATTTTTAAACTTGTGACATTTAAAGAAGGCGCCGTTTTGAATATCAAAGATTTTAATTATGCCCCCCTTCGAAGAAGAGGGGTATATTGTTTTGCACATGTCGGTCAGTCAATCCGTCCACCAGATGGTTTCCGGATGATAACTCAAGAATGCTTAGGCCTAGGATCATGAAACTTCATAGGTACATTGATCATGACTGGCAGATGACCCCTATTGATTTTCAGGTCACTAGGTCAAAGGTCAAGGTTACAGTGACAAAAAACGCATTCACACAATGGCTGCCACTGCAACAGACAGCCCATATGAGGGCATGCATGTTTTACAAACAGACCTTGTTTCTGTACATTTTACCAGTAAACAATAAAGGAACTTGTCTTTTACATTGGTATCAGGCAATTTCATGCTGGTCTAATTTTTGTTAGCTCTACTGGCCATAGACCAGAAGAGCTTAATGGATGGCATGGTTTATGTCTGTCTGTCTGTGTTGCGTTAGACTTTTCTTGTTTATCCAATAAAGTCCACATTTTTCATCCGGTTAATGAGGACTCAAACCCTATTGAAAATGGGTTACATCAGAGTAAAAAGTCCAGAATTATCTCCCCTTGAATTTGAGAAAAATGTGAAATAAGGCTTGTTTACACAATTAAGTCCACAGTTTTCATCCAATCATTTCTCGACTTGCACAGTGTCTTTATCTGAATGATGAGTCAAACCCTATTGAAAATGAGCAATATCGGAGTTATAAGTCCAGAATTATCTCCCCTTAAATTTGAGAAAAAAATGAAAATCTTTAACATTTTGCCATAAATTTTGCAATATTGAAGATAGCAACTTCATATTTGGCATGCATGTGTATCTCATGGAGCTGCACATTTTGAGTGGTGAAAGGTCAAGGTCATCCTTCAAGGTCAAAGGTCAAAAAAAAATAAAATCAAAGCATAAGGAGACATAGTGTTTCCGACAAACACATTTCTTGTTTGTTTACATATAAAGTTCTATCCTTTTGAAACTTCAACAGATGTTTTATATCATCAAGGGCCAGAACCCCATTGAGAGTGAAGAAAATTTGTCCAACTTATTGTTGAAAAGGAGCCATTTGAAGTTTAAATTTTACGTTTCTTGTTTATGCGATGAATTTTCCATTTTGGGTCTGTTTGTTTAAAACTTACTCAGATTGTTCATACTATCAAGGGCTTGAGCCCTATTGATTCCAGCTAGTAGAGCGATTCAGGCCCTTATGGGCCTCTTGTTTTGTATTTGGGTTCCGATGAATGTGCAAATTGTTAAATTACCCATATGTATCTGCTAGGAATGGCCAGTTTGGGAAATAATGGAATTAAGAAAATGTGAAATAATTTTAGTATTTGAAAAAAGTTTTTTACAAAATTAAAGGCGCACATAATTTAATAAAAACACAGTAGCTCTGTTTTGGCATGTTAGCATTTTGTTCAGTTTATTTATATAGTTAATTGAAAGCTCGTTTCTGCTAAATTTTCTAGTTTTGATATTTATTGTTTGTGTTAATGTTTCCAAATGTTGTGTTACAGATTTCACTGTTCACTGTCTGTGAAAGATGGATAGAATCTTCGTCTGGAATTCAATACGGTAATGTCAATATGAAAAAGCTAGAAGCAGTCAGTTGTATCACTTTTATTGTGCAAAAACTGGCCTTGTTGCAATTTTTTTTACACTTATATTGGTGAAATAACTTAAAAAATAATAGCTTCTGTCATCAAGTTATAGCGTAATGACATGATAATTAATACTGAAATCAATAACTGTATAGCGGGTATTTTTAACCGGGGGGGGGGTAAATTTTGGCTGTTCAGAACGGTAGCATAAAAATAAAACACCGCCATATAAGACAATATATATTATAAAAAGTGATTTTGCTTATCAACACAAAAAATCATGAAATATTTGCGCCAAAATTAGACACCACCAATATGTCCTAAAAGAAAAATCGCCAAATTTTGGCACCACAGAAATAACCCGCTTTACAGTACTGTCAAACATTGATTTTGCAAATAAAGCATAAACATTTGGTCTGACCAAATATAGTTTTGTAAGTCTGAAAGAAAGTTTGTTGAATGAAATATTTCATTTACTAAGCTGTAAACATTTGTAAAATGTTCACATGTAATCTGTTGGATTCTTCAGGTCTATGATCAACTCCAACCATTGGGGATCACACTATGCCACCAGAGTATGCTGGACACGATGACCTCAATATCTGGGACATTCAATTCTAAATTGATAGACAGTTTGAAATCAGGAAAACGCTTTCGTTTAGTGGGGGACAACATAAACTTCAAGATGGGTGTTTCACAAGAGCGTAAAAGTGTGGGGAAAGTAGGTCATATTCAACACTGGTTTGGATCTGCAGCTATTGTCCAAAACGTCAACTTCCAGGCTATGGATAATGATATTCCACAGTGTGATCTCCGCCTTTTGCCTACAGAAACATTTATCATATGTGAGGAAGAATTGCAGGAAATTTCAAATAATTTCTCCGTTCTTTCTTCAAGAGTTCTCGTGGAATTTTTCCCATGGCTGAAGCCCTCCACTGCTTGTGTGAATGAAGCTATTGCTGTTGTCCCACAGGATCTGAAAAAAAAGAATACCATCATACCATTACCAATTATGCATAAAAATCAGTCTTCGAATTAGACTATAAGCCCGAAGCCCGAGTCGATTCTTGGGACGGTCGGTCGATAATAAATGCATTTTAAATAGCCCGATTGGTCGAATAAATATTTGAGCGTAAAATTGTCAACAAAGTGAAAAAAATACATCAACACCGGTCAGCCACTTTGTGTTAAAGATATAATCAATGGAAGAAGTCGGTACAAGTCGTTAGCCAATCAACACGTTTGTGTTCCACTCTTACATAGACTCCTGAGATGGACGATTTTATTGGCAGTTTTTGAATGGTTAGCGGATAGCGCGGACATGATCGGTAACTGACAAAAAATCATCGCTACTTTCCGAAAATCGTAAGAGTCAGCGAAAAGTTGCAACTGAAAAATTGATCGATTAGCAAAATAAAGCACTGCAGTTGCATATAGTTAAGCAATATGTTAACAAAATTATATATTTATTACGTATTTGCTAGGTAAGTGGTTTTCATTTTCTGGAATCTAACGATATGCACATTTTATTTTATGTGCAAAACACATACATTTTTTCGGAACGTCGTGTTCGGATACAGTATTTTTGTCGACTTTAATTTATTTTCGACGTTCTTTATGAACATTTCTATAGTATGACGAATACACATGCGGTGATACGAATGGTATGATTTATAAAATTTCGCATTGTATTCACCAGAAATTGCAACTAGAAAGACTTAAAAAGTACAATTAGTTAGGGCTCGGGGCGCTTACAAAACTCTGAAAGTTTTTTTTTATGATTAAGGACAAATGTCCTGAAAAAAATGACCATTTAGGACACCTGTCCTGAGGAAATTGTGACCAATGATACAATCTGAAACACTGAGATATGGAGATGTCCGCGGAGCATGTCTTTGCTGTTGTTATCAAAAATGAATAATACATGTTGTACTCATTAGAAGTATTTTTTTCTGATTGGAAAAGGATATTTTTGTTGTTCCTGGCCAAAAGTCATAACTTTTATGTTAACCTTTTCGGGCTATTGAAAATGTTTTCGGGCTATTATTTTTTTTTATCTGATTAGCCCGAAGGGCTATTGGTCTAAAATATTTAGCGTGAAGACTGATAAAAATGAACAAAAATATGCTGATGTTGTTGATATTTTAGACTCTTACCAGCAAACCTGTGAAACTGTTCATTTAGAGTCTGGTCAAGTTCTTGAACCAGTACATGTAGGGGGAGACCAGCTCACGAGAGAACGATTTTCTGGGGCAAAAAGGTTGCGGGCAGCTGCTCTGACAGAAAAGGAACGGCTTCAAGCTCTTAATCCTATAACTTTTGAGCTGTTTCATCTGCAGATGGCAGTGTTAACAATGTTTTATCAAATTTTGTATGATGAAACTCACACAGACATTTTCACCCTTCATAGCCAGAAAGTTCGCCTATTACGAAAAGAAGCTAATGGACTTGATGTGAAAAACCACTTTGACAGCTGTAAAGAACTAGCCATTTCTGTCATAAAAGCTTTTTTAGTTCAAGCCACTTTATAACATTACAACTTGCAAAACATAAATTCTAATCCCGAGAACATTCCTAATTTTGAGCAAATGCAAGATGACGAGAAAAAAGAATGGATGATTTCTTTTATTACACCCATAGTTAATGAGATCATGTCAGTGAGCAAGAAGGTTGTTAATGGTACATTTGTTGAGGAAGCAAATCCAGATATGGTCAACAATTACAGTAAGGTCTTGGTTGAGCTTGGACTGGTTTTTCTAGAGCTATGTGACATTGTCAAGTCTCCAAATAGAGACAGATTGATAACATGTTTGAAATACCTTATGCTGATATTGAAGGGCCACAACTCAAAGTCAAAATATGCCCTTGAAATTTTAAGATTTTTGTGTCAACAGTATGCACTTTTAAGTAAAAAGCAGTCCCATGCTGCTGTGTATGTTCTGTTTGTCAATACTGGCAAAACTATAATTCCAGCTGATCTCCAAATGGAACACCTGGTTCGTATTACTAAAACACATATACGTGCAATGTGTTCTAATGTTACTGACCAATCTTTGATTAAAAGAAGTAGTGCATTCTTTGGAATTAATGAGATTAGTGAAGCTTTTGAGAAAGAGTCATCAGTAATTAAGCGAGCACAAAAGCACAAAAGGATTTCATCAGTTGAAGATGAGAACAAGATCATTAGTGATTTGAAAAATGTAAAACTGTTTACAAATTTCCCCGGAAGGCTGACTGAGTCTTTGAATAAACAAACAAAGAACCCAATCTCCAAGCTGTCAATGGTAGACTTACACAAGTGGATACAAAAGTACCTAACAAAATTTTTCTTTGAGGTTTAAAGTAGCTGGTTTGCAAAAGTGAAAATTACACTTATCTGGAAATGCTCATTTAACACAGTTTAATATGCAATTAATGCTCAGTTTTAAGAATTGTTTACTGTCCAAAAGCTAAATATTTGCATAAATGTTTATAAATTTTGACAATGAATCATGTTTTCAACAAATCTTTATTGCCACCAGTAGTTATATTATAATGATGTGCTTTTAGTGGAGCAAAAACATTTAGGTATTTTGATAGTGATTATCATCTCTAATTCCACAAGATATTGTTGTCTGTTTCATGGAGCTTTTTAACCAGATTTTTGAAGAAAGTGGTTATTATATTGGGGAATGGCAGCCGGGCTTTGTTTAAAGTGAAATAAGTGCTTAGCAGTAAGAAAAAATTTCAAACGTATTTAGATCAAACTTTGTATGCATGTTTGCAGCCACAATGGAAACCCATTTCTCAAGGGCAAGTACCATAAAATTGTGCTTGTCATAATTATGCCCCTTTTTTGAAATACAATTTCCATTGTTGTTTAACTTTTTCATTCTGGTCCATCCCTCAAAAACATCAAAGATATTTACTTAAAACTTGGTATGCATGCTTACTATCAAAAGGTGAACCCATTTTGATAAGGCTGGTAACACTAAAATTTCTGCTATTGTTAAATGTTTTAGGCTAAAGCCAATTCGCAATAAAATTACCTGAAATTGAAAGCTGAGAAAATTCCCATTCCAAACTCATATCAGGCTTACATATATTGCAGCATATGGTAGGTCTGTCAAACAAGTTCTCTCTTGCACTTGTCATTATTTTTACAATACTCTTTCATATTTGCCTGCATTTGTTTAAAAGCAAGGTCGTTGCCATTGTAGAACATGATAGCCAGGGCTTGGGAATCTGCTCTTCCAGCTCTTCCAATCTCTTGAACGTAGGCTGAAATGTTTGTTAGCATTTTACAATTTATCATTCATTGCATGTGAAAAAAAAGGCCATCTGAAAGAATATGTGTCAGTGTGGTTCAAGTAACATGAATGAAAATAGAATATGTATGTAAGGATTATTGTTTTTTATTTCAAGTCCATAAGTAATGATACTTGAAAGTGTTTAAAGCTGTCTACAATTGTGTTTTAAATTTTAGGACATTGTTTGCTTATTTACTGTGGGAAGTGTTTTAGTATTTCCAAACTATGTGACAGGAATCCATTTGAATTTCTGTTGTTTTTTTCTGAAATTAACTAAAATACTGTTGTAACATGATTTTGTTTTTTAAATTCAATAAACAGATGTAAGGTAGAACTAGGCAGGAAAAAAAATGGCTAGGTAGGGTTACCCGAACCACATTTATTTTTGGCATAATACTGGTTATCATTATTTTGATGGCAAGTGACTGGATTTCCTTTGTTACATGTAAGAGTTGTCTGTCGTCTGTCAACTATTGGATTATTTATTTTAGACAAAATAGTAAGAAAATATTGTGTATGCAAAACAGTACACATTTTTGCTCCTTGTCAGAGTACTTCTCTTTAAAATATCTAGATCAAGTTTAGATATTGGTCAGTTGTCATCAAAAACTGGGTAAATTAGACACTTGACATATTGTCATATGATATTGTCAGTCGTATGCTTCTATAAAATATCTTGCCTGGATATGTATTTACATGTATTACAAAAATACAAACAATACATAAAATTGAACCTCAAGATTGTATGTTTTTCTTAGTAATTCATTAAGATGAATTATACAGACTTCAATTTTTTGCGGTAACAGTCATAAGTGATTGCATGGTACTTTTTTAAATAAGATAAAAAAAGTCAAAAGAGTAAAGGTTGTGTTATGGCAAAAACTTGTGTTTTCACTGTAACAGTGTAAATGATTGAGAATCTTACTCTCTAGTGTTGAAGGTGGCCCTGCATGTATCACACGCTGAACATGTCTTAAATCTGCCCCCATACCTAGTGCCACAGATGCAAATACAAGCCTTATGCAACATTCACTAGGTGGCCTCTGGAGATCAGCAAGGATCATGGCTTTGAGCTAAAAATTTCACAAATAGAGCTATTTCTTTCAAAAACCTGCCACGTGTCTTTTGAAACCAGTGTAACCCAGATCATCCTGCCGCAACCATGCATACTGATCAGGTCTTTTAGTGCCTTGCCTTAACATTGTAGGCCCAGGTAAGCACACACATTTGCATGCATGCTGATCTTTGCCTACACTGGTCAAAAGGATGGTTTTTGCATGACACAACTCAAACAAGGTTTCGAAATGTCCTAGAAATGAAGGTTGTCTTGTTTGAACAAATTAGACATTTTTGCAATTCGTTACAAACTAAAATGTTTTCTTTTTAATGAAAGAATTTTAAAAATACTTTAAAAAAGAATGGAGGATTTTAAATCAACTAAAAACAATTTATGTGTGTTGCCTGGTAATTTACCCACACCTAAAGCATTATCTTTTGTATATGTGCTGAAGACATACTAACCTTTCCCTTACTGTCTTCCATAGAAGAGTGGAACATAACCACCCTGGCATGCTCTGGTTGCTGCTCGCCATCATAAAACTGGTCCCCCAGTATCTCTCTGGCCAGTTCATATCCGTAGCCGATCCATTGTATTGATTTACAGTAGACAATTGTGAGGGGGAAATCCTTCCCTTTATTTTTCAGTTCATTCAATATTTTTTCAAATATGAAGTCATAGGGTGAGGTAGAAGTGTTCCCTTTAGATGTTGCACTGGGCCTTTTCAAGACAGCAAGAACAATATTTGGCTTAGTTGGAGCAGCACAAACAGTTGCCCAGTTTTTCATGAGTAAATTTTTCATTATTTCCTTTTGGCCTACACAAGTAACTGTGGCAGTTAAAGCTAACACCTGACAACAGAAGACAGATCTTAAATTACCAAGCCTTTTAAAGTCTGGTCTGAAGTCATCTCCCCACTTTAAAATGCAATGGGCTTCATCTACAACTAGGAATATCTGTTTCATTTTAAAGTCCTCATTCCTAAACATTTCCATGATTTTTTTGTTATATAAAATGTCTTCTGGATGGCAGAAAATGTACTTAACTGATCCTTTTTTAATACCAGTCAGGTCACTCTTACTTGTAAGACACATTGATTTAGTACCAAGCTTTTGTGCTTCCTGTGCCATGATAACATTCAATGGTTCAATTATCACTACCAAACAGTTTGGATCAATAAAAGGAAGAAGCTCAAATATCAAGGATTTTCCATATCCTGTTGGAAGAGAGCATAAACAGTCCTTTCCAGATAGCAACACATCTAAAGCCTTTTCCTGCAGAGGTTTAAGTTTAAGAATTTCAGTATTGTGTGTTTGATTGTAATTTTGCAAAGCTTGGGAATATTTTGTGTCCTGAAAAATAAAAATAAAACAGCCATTTGTTAGGCCTAAAAATAAATGGTATGTTTTAGGTAACCTGACCTACTTAATATTTAATGGAAACAAAGTGTAATTTGTAAGGACTTAAAGGAGGATGTCTATTATAAATATATTTCAATATAACAATAAAATAAGTAGACCTGATAGCCAACATATACCCTACTTATTTGATATTGGCATGCTACCTGAACCAAACCATTTGAAATAACTGGTCTCAAAGGCTTTAGCTCGATCTAGCTTAATACGGCTAATTATACCACAACAAACATTAATTAATGATTTCACAATACTTGATAATAATTTTTTTCTAAAACATGTCCAGGCTTTCTAGTCCCCCTCCATGTTCTTTATTATTTTGGATAGCAACATTATCAGGTCCATATAAATATTTATAAAACATGGAGTATTATCTGCTCTTAGGCAGGGGTATCATTGGATTCCATCCAACTCATTGTGGCTAGATTTTGGACATACTCACTCAAAGTGAATAAGCATTATATTAAGCACAGATCCGAGGGGACTGAAGTTGCATATGCCCCCATAATTCCTCAACAATCAAAGTTGACTCTGCAAAAACCAGTGTGGATAAATCTTGCTCACCTTGTTGCTTAATAATACATTAACCGGAGCAATGTGAAAGTGATATTATGGGCATCTAACAGGTTATAGGTGTCTATCGCAACCATTTATTTTTAGTGTTTTTAATTCATATACACTTATATTTGTTAATGCAGCATCAACATACTAAAACAATTCCAGAAAGAGAAAAATAATGAAATGTAGTTTTCATGCAGATTTGTGCATACGACACAAAGACACAATTTTGTTCAATAGTGAAAAATGCCTATAATATCACTAATGATTCCAAATTGTAAGAGAAGATATAGTGAATCGAAAACCATCAAGCACGTGTTTTTAAGTACATAAGCATTGTATCCTTTTGATAAAAACAAGTTAATTAAATTGAAAAGTTTAATGAGAACATTTGGTTTAACATATTTTAATTTGCGGACACGCTTCAAAACATCTCCATAAAATGATGGATGGGAAATTCCATTATTTAAATGCCATTTTAAAGAAACATTATTCAATTTCAAAGTTAAAGTCGTCCTGTTTGTCGTATAAACTAGTTTTGATCAAATTATTATTAATAGTTAAATGTAAGTCTAAATGCGCATTGTCTGTATTGGATAGACACGATCTATTTAAGACTAGTTCTTTTGGGTAGATTTTGTGAATATATTGTTCAAATAATGGATTATCTAAATTAAGTATGTCATCAATGTACCTACTAGTAAGGTTAAAACAATGAATCAGATCTACTTGCTTAGTTTTAGATAATTCTAACATAAATTCGCTTTCATAACAATATAAAAAAAGGTCAGCTATAAGTGGCGCACAATTAGTACCCATAGGAACGCCAATAATTTGTTTAACCCTTTCAGTGCTGGAACAGAATTTTAAAGGCCTTTGCAAACAGTTTGGATCCAGATGAGACGCCACAGAACGTGGCGTCTCATCAGGATCCAAACTGTTTGCTATTCTGATAGTATTCTTTGAAAAAAAATGAAGAAATTCAGCAGACAACATTTAAGCAGACCACACATTTCCCAGCATGCAAAGGGTTAAATATTATACCATTAAATTCAACAAACAAGTTATCCAGAAGAAAAGTAAGTGCTGCACAAAAGTCAAGACCAGTCCAAATGATGTAATTATCTAATATCTGATTAGTAGAAAAGCTGTTTTTCAGCATTTTCTTCCTGCACCATTTAGTGCAATAATCCTGTAAGGATGTTACGATGTACAAGTCATCATTTAGAAAATGTCCGAAATCGCAACGTAAACGTGAACGTCCGAATTTATGGTCATTACTCAAAGCGTGATTTCTCTATCAAATTTGATAAAACATTCACAATAAATACAGATAACGTATATATTGGTTTATTCCTGATTTATTTAAACAATTACCCGAACATGATCGTTTATTTTGTAAAATTTGCTCACATTTGATAATCCACAGGCAGACGCCATGTTTGAAGTTTACCTGACCTTCTTTTTCCGCAGTAAAAGAAGCAGGGTACCAGAATACGCCACTATACACTTGATATTTATTTGGGTCAAAGTAAGGGAATAAGTACATTTTGTTAGCCTTAATTATTTTTTAATAGAAAATATTTAATATAATGTATTGTAGTGACAACAAAACGATTGCGTGCTATATTTAAAATAATGTTTAAATATGTAATAACCATTTACCGCTATTATGTAAACTCTATCCGATGAATCACGGAGTCGTTGACGTCAGACTAGATCATGGAAAACCCAGTAACGAACTCTTTTCGATTTAAAGCAAATGTCGATTAAAGGAAGTTAAAACGCTTAAAGTAGGCAAGTGGTGTAATTTTCAACACAGGGAAATTAAAACATAATTTAAGACTATGAATGTGCAGCTGTAAAGTGTACAAAATTGTTTACATAAACGTGCATATAGTGAAAAAAAATTGAAGTTTCGTTTTTGATGTTTTGCATTTAAGATTACTTGGGCCGACGTGGGCGAGTGCGTTTTGAACTAATTATTGTCAACATATAATAAAGGAAAGAAACTCTGGTCGAGTAAATGTTGTATCTCTTTTTAAAATAGGCGGTTTGTACCGGTACAAAAACTTCATTTTAGAGATTGAACAGGATTTTTACAAGGGGACTTTACATAGAGGTTTAAAAGCTTGATAATTAACGCAAGGGTGTGAGTAAGCTGTTGTGTACATTTCGAATTGAACATAGCATATGCGTGACAGGAAGTAAACATCAAAATGAATCAACTTGTCACGGATCCAGGTTTGAGAAACTGGATTAAAGCGTGTTTAGGCCTAAAGTATGTCAGGGATGGCATGCTTCCTTATATGCAAAGGAAGTGCGAAGACGTGTACGCAAACAATGAAACATTCACCAAAACAATTGCTAAATTAACAACATATTCATGCAGTGTTTGTTGTGTAAAGGATGTTAAACCAAATCATTCTATGAATAACTGCCCTGCAAAAGGACAGTTGAGTGGAAAAACAAAATGCGCATGTACTTCTAAAAAGAAACAATTATGCCCTAATGGAGGTGCGTGTGGGGTTATGTACGACAGAATTATGGACGACCATGTCAATATGACCCCTCGGTGGGACAACTCAGATTGTCAAAAATGGTACCTTAACGGATGGGAACAGATGAAGTGTTTCATAGACATACCCGGATATAAAGACAAAGCACTTATTTCGCAGGCAGATGTAACTGCTTTTGTTCACATTTGTCAGAACAACAAAACCTTATATACGATATTTAAATCACATTTAGGTAAACTAATTCAGGTATGAAAATAATGTGTCGATTCTTTTAAACTTAATTCCACTTAATATATACTACTAATATATACCAATAAAATAACACAAAACTGTTTAAATGGAGTGTTAAATCCAGTTTGATTTAAGATATAGACAAACACTGAACACAATTTTCAAACGTCCCTTGATATTTTGTTAAAATAGGCAAAATATTTATAACGTATAACCAGCATTTTCGTATATACATTTTATACAGCCAATTGTTAATATTACCTGAAAATCAAACGTTGAGATCAAATAAATTAATCAAGCGTAACGAATGTAATTATCACATCCACTCTGAAACAGAATGTCGCAAAATGAATTTTCCAATTGTTGCAACGCATTTAACTTTTCTTTGTCCTCGGTTCGCAGCAACAGGAGTATGTTCCTTAATTGTGCTATCTATCTATGGAAAGTAAAATTGCAGAATAAATGTCAATTATATTAAAAGTTTTAAGTAAGCGTTATTTTGTTGAGGCAACACGGTTATGATGAAAGGCCGTACGTTGTCGACTTGAAACTATTGATAAGTCTTGATTTTAACAAATTATAATTTGAACAGGAAGGACATGTTATAATTGCGAAAAAGTTCGATTTATTATAAAACGTACAATAAAAATCGAATTTGATGAAGATGTTGATCATACTTGGTTGAAGGAATAACGGGCAACGAGCATTCCGACAGCTCGACGACGTTCCTTTTCGCCGTTCTCGCCATATCTTCCGTGTTGTTTTTTGTTTATTTTTTTTCACAAAAACAATGCACTCTGTATCGACAATGTTCCCGCACCAGCGAAACAGGTAAACAAGAGAGAAGCATCTCTCTAATACACTACATAACTATTGGTTTACAACTGTTGAATGGGGTTAATTGGCCATGCTTATCAGCAACGATAATAAATAATCCCTTAACACCACATAATCACACATGCATGAAGAATTTACTTTCTGCAGGTCAATAACCTGTTTATAGAATGTAGTTTTATCTTCAGAATATAATTTAATAAATGTTAAAAGCCGTGTTTAAGTATTTATTTATTCTTAGTTTCAATACTATCTTTTCTTGTTATTTACATAATCTTGTAACTTACATTATCTAATATATGTTCTTGTACTTTACATAATCTTGTTAAATAAATAATTGAATAAATGTTTAAAGACTTTATCCTGAGAAAATAATTTAACAAATGTTAAAAGCCCTGTTTTTGCATAAATTAATTCTTAGTTTTAATCTATCTTTTCTTGTTATTTACATAATCTTGTAATTAACATTATTTAATAAATGTTCTTGTAATTTGCATAATTTTGTAAATCACATTATTTCATAAATATTAAAAGCTCAGTTTAAGCATTTATTGATTCTTAGTTTTAATACTATCTTTTTATTTAATGTATAGCTTATATATGTTCTGAACCTTAACGGCAGTATGCTACATATGTGTATCTTACGCATAAATTTGGTCTTGAGATACCGGAATAATGTATAACATTGAAACATTTTCATCAAATCCTGAAGCTTTGCAATTAGGAACACAATAATAAAACACAATATTTACAGAGGAATGTATACAAGTCAGTTATAAACTGATATGTACAGCTGGCATTGAAAATCTCAGTTTACCTGTTTCCATTCACTGGTGTTATCTTGTCGATACAGTGTATATTTGTTTTGGCATACGTGCGATACCGGTGCTTCAATATAGAAATCGCAACCGCTGTTCCGGGGAGTTTCCCTTAACGAAATAAAATTGGGGTTGTTACTCGCAAAATGCAGATTGCTGTGTAATGCGAAAATTGTCTGTCAAACTGTATAGAGAAATACATACTCAGTACCCTTAAATCACAATTGATAAAGTGGACGTTTAGTAGTTTTGTTCAGTAAATTTCGTTTAAAAGGTGCTTTATGCTCTTTTAACTGTTTTCTTCCCAGTTGAATAATACATTCATATTTTACCGAGTTATCATATTTTATAAACGCTTTACGGAGATCATATATTGAATCTTTAAAGTATCAATCAAACTCTTTGGTGGATAGTCTAACAATGTAATGGTGTTGTTTTGTTTAAAGAAATAAGCATTTTCGCTAGATTGATACAGATGCATACGTCTTTATTCCATTGCTATTAAGCATGATGGAGATAATAACAATGCAATTCTTCCCACCGTCACAACGTAAGTATGTCGGTCCGTAACATTCTCGTGTCTGCTATATTATCTGCTATATTATATCTGCTGTATTCTTGCAATTGATTGTGTTTCTTTATTTTTGTATTCGCAAATGACCATTTATGTTATGTTAAGTTTAAAAAAATCCATTACCGCTTTGATGGAATATACGTATCCTTGCGTATGCGAATGTACGTATTTTTGCAATTGATAGTGTTTATTTACGTTTGTATCAGTAAATGACTTATTATGTTATGTTATGTTTAAAAAATAAATTTCATTACCGCTTTGATGGAATTTACGTATTCTTGTAATTGATTGTGTTTAATTATATTTGTATTCTTAAATGACCATTTATGTTATGTTATGTAATGTAATATTGTTAACCTATTTACGTGACAGAAATCAATGTATATATTTGTGTATGAAGACGATGTACTTATGTATAAGTCTATATAAACTGTCTGTCTGTCTATATATCTGTCACATCCTTTGGCAGATTTTCATGAAACTTTCCTAATTGTTAAGTTCATTGACATGATGTACAGAGCGCAGTAGTAGATCACACCCGCTCAAGGTCAAGATCATGCGTTCAGACCAAAGATTAGAAACCCCTTTTTCGCGTCTTCTCCATATATCCTTTGAAGGATGTTAATGAAAATGGCAACATGTTTTCGTTATTGAGACAATTGGCAGAAGGCATGAATCACGCAAGCCGGCTTATTGTCAAAGTTATTCTTCAAGGTCAAAAGACAATTGTATGTCCGGTTTTTATCTCCAATACCATATGAAGAATTTTCAAGAAACAATGCAAACATGTTAAGTTATCGAGATGAAGTTACATCTGAAAATGAAAAGTTTGAACCTCCATTTTCGTGCCTGATCAAAACTTCAAATGCCCTGTAAGGGGGTTTCTTGAACTTCGGATAAAATGTTAAAAACTTTCAAACGATTTGCAATTAGCAAGAGTAATTTACATGGCATGCGTCATTAAAGCCGGCTCAATGTTAATGTCAACACTTGAAAGTCATAAGAAAGAACTGCTTTCACTTGGACTTTCTTGTTGTATATTGTAATTAATATAATTAAAATAAATTGTTTTAATTTCTATATATGTTTAAGGTCCGGTCAGATCGCAACGAGATTTACCATTCCGGAGATTTGGTTTTAACAGATGACAAATTGAAAGAATATCTTGCAAACATGAAAGCTGTGCTCAACATAGCTGTGTTAAACGCTTTTACAAGTGATATCCAGGAACAGTTGGATAAACTGGCAAAAGTAAATAATATAAATAAACATTCTGCCACTACAAATGATACTGCTAGTACTACTACTACTACTACTACGACTACTACGACTACTACGACTACTACTACGACTACGACGACGACTACTACGACCACCACTACTACGACGACGACGACGACGACGACGACGACGCGACTACTACGACTACGACGACGACGACTACGACTACTACGACTACGACGACTACGACTACGACTACTACTACTACTACGACGACTACTACTACGACCAGACTACGGCTACGACTACTACTTCTACTACGACTACTACTACTACCACTACGACTACTACTACTTTTACTACTACTACTACTACTTCTACTACTACTACTACTACTACTACTACTACTACTACTTCTACTACTACTACTACTACTACTACTTCTACTACTACTACTACTACTACTACTACTACTACTACTACTACTACTACTACTACTACTACTACTACTACTACTACTACTACTACTACTACTACTACTACTACTACTACTACTACTGCGTTTCCATTTAACCAGTAACTTTTATGATCAGAGTGCAACTCTAAATTGCATTCCAAAGATAAATGTTTATATCTTTTAGTTAGAGGCTGACGTCGGCATTGAAGTTAATACGGTTACAGAAATTGAAGCACGGAAGGAAGCATTGAGTGCTTTGATCGAAGACACAAGAACGTTGGAAGATAAATCAGACTTAAAGATCCAACAAGCCAAGTTTGCAGTTTTACAGGATAACCACATGAGAAGCATTGCTGACCGCTTGAAAGGAATAAAAAAGGAGTTCAATCTTTGCGCAAAGGTCCTACTTGAACAATCAAGCGAATTAAAAAGCATTACCGCGGGAGTTCATGCAAATACAAAGGCATTTGAAGCTTTACAAAAGGTAAAATTACTTCAAATGAGAATGTAATGCGTATATTATATATTATCGTAACTTTTTTTTTACATATTCTCGTATAAGAATAATGATTTCAAAAAGCTGTTGCACATTGGTATTTTAGGAACTAGTGCAACAATCCGAACTGATCCGTGGTATCGAAGTTACTACTGTTAAGACCAACATAGTTGTAACTAAAAGCTACAAAACGTTGAAAGACGTGGAGTGCGGTAAGTTGAATTATACAATTAAGTATTGTACAAATAAGTATGGTACGTGGGAAGGCGCCAACTAGCAACATGTCAATTTTATAACACATACATCAAAAACTACTATTTAATTAACATAAATTCATTACGGTTAAACTTTGTAACGCACTGATAATAAACTGTTTATGCAAATTTTGTTTCTATTTATCCCGCGGATTGGTACAATTGAATGTGTTTAAAATTTAAAAAAAACGGCGGAAAGGCATAAACTATAAAAATTGTTGGTTTTTATAGATTATGCATTTTAATCTACTCATGATTGTAGAAAATATTTTAACTCGATATCTTATCACTCTTGAATTAATATAAATAATCTTCCGAAATCAACAAATGTCCTCTATTTTTTCATATTCATTTACTTTGTTCATCTTCAAAAAATACGGTTTGGCACTATGTACTGCTGTGTGCTTTTAATATAAAGTATATAAAATAAATAACATTCAGATATGAATACCATTTACGTTTATTCTTCAAACTTTGAGAAAATCGAAAAAATCGAGTTGTTTTGACATCTATGCATATATCCATATTGTCCAAAATGTTCTGCACACATTATTTTTCCTTGTTCTTTCAGATGTAAAAACGATTCTACTGATATTCAAGGAAATTCTTAAGCATAATAGACCTCACGCCAGAAATATTAATGGTATTTAAAAACATTAACTAGTATTGTATTGTTTAAATATCAACACCGATTCAACTGGAAGAAGATGCTTGAATTTACTACTCATTGTTACCTACGAATAACTATTTTTGACCAGTTATACAGTTATCTCCGCTTATATTTTTAAGGGACGATTGTTGCTGAAATAATGGGGGCAGCTAACGAAAAGCATTTATCAAATGAAATTGTACAGGCAATCCGCAGTCAAAAATTTAATCCTGATCAAGAAGCTAACGGTGATATTGACAATGTTTTTATGGATGTAATAAAAACTGTTGAAACGGGTAAGAGCATTTACTTATTAAGATATAAATTTGTTCACATATACAAAACTATTTAAAATGATTTAGTTGTGAATAAATTACACAATTATTTCTATTCGTCTATGATTTTTTTGCAACTAGACGGAGATGAAATAATCGATGTCCGACCTGGTAGCATAATCATTAAGATCCTATGCCAGTCAATGTCCAACTGGATAAACTTATGCGAGAAATGCATTGATGGCAGGATGACACAGCTGTTCAAACCGTTACAAGATCACTTGAGAAAAAGCACAAGCTTTGGAAATCTAACAATAACGGTCGACATGTTGGAATCAGATTTTATTGAATCAGTTGACACAATTGGTAAGGATTCATAATGTATTATACAATTTATTTTTTCTCAAATGTTTGATTGATGTTAATAATTGCGAATAAGTATGTACACACAATTCTTGACTAAATATAGTTAAGCAACTTCTTTGTTATGTAAAAATAGTGTTCAATGTCAAACTGATTGTATATGGAAGTCAATGATGGTATCTTGTATATCAGTCAGTAACTGAGTGTATTATGCAAACAATCAAAGTTTACAGCTGGATAAAGTACCTTGAAGTGAGCGAACAAATAATATAAAATAGTTGAACATATTTTTTGTTACTATAACTGGTTCTCAAAAGCAATCATGAATATAAAGAAGTTAAACTCCAGCTGCTGGAGTAGTTTAACTTAAAGAAGACTTAAAAACAATTGGGTTATCAAAGTTTTAAAGTAAATGATTAGTTAATTTGAGATCGAACACAATTGCAATATTATTTCAGTCAAGCAGTTATATCCATACATGATTGCTGCCTTACCTCACAACATGGAAATGCACCATCCAGATGGAATTGAAAACACAAATGTACAACATATGAATGCTATGTTAAAGTGTCTGCTGGAAAAATCACACCAGTATTCCCATCAAAAACCACGTAATATTATTTAATTTCCTTTGCTTAAAATATTATAGGTCACTTATGCTGTTAATATTTATGTTCACATCAATTTTGGTATAAGTGGACAGGAACATGTCAATAGTATGCATAGATAGAAAAAAATACTTAACACTTTCCCTATTATCAAAGGTGCAGATATTAACCGTGCGCATATAATCAAATTTCCAGAAATGCAGATCGACAATGGTCAAACAACATGGGTCACAGTTTACCAAACTTGCATGGAAACCAAAACCCATCAGAATGAAACACCGCCGACAAGTGAAACTTTGTTGGTTCAAAACACCTTTTCAGGGAGGCACACAGACCTAAACGTTAAGGAAGATGTTAAATCAACCGACTTGGAAGCTTGTGATCGTAAAATTGGTAAGTTCGATACTGAAGCCAAAATATTTAAATAAAAATGCTGATCTGAGAAATCGTTTTTATGCAATCAGCTTGCCTTCTGACCTTTTACGAACATGATATTCAATACACAATGATCCTCGTTTATCCATTAAGACATAAACATATTTTATAATCACTTTGCTAGGGCTATCCGTAGACATAATTCGTTTGTAAATTGATTGTGTTATTTATTAGTTCTTCTTTGTTTTGAAATGCGCGGAAGTGGAAATCACGTGAAATTGTCGCTCACGTGACCCAAAGCGTGCATACGTCACAGGTTATTAATAGTCTTGAGGATTACGTTATGTACATGATTAGGTTTCGTATTTTTGATGCTTTTGGCATTTTTAGGCACAATTTTTGCGACAATCAGCACGGAAGAGTAACATGTAAGCTTTAGCATGTATCTGACGAATACTGATCAATTCTGGTCAGTTTAGATAACCGATTTGTTGTGAAAAATATCAACCCGGGCGACTTTAAGAGTTCCTGTAATGGAAAGCTAGAAACGCCATTTAATCACAACCAAACCTTTTGTGGTGAATTACTCAATCCTTTGTGTTACTTCAACAATTTGGTTAATTTCATTAGGGATTTATTTTCCTTAGATTTTCTAAGAAGTAAAGTAAAATACACCTTTTATTCATTTATTTTTTAATTGATACTAGCTAGGTTAGCACAAACTGAAATTACCTCGATGCAAGAAAACTTGCTTGTTAGTTGGTAGTTTTATTATGAGCCCCATTGATATGTGGATAATATGACCAGTCTGACCCAGGCACACTCCCAATTAGTGCAGTGTGACCTCCAGGCGGAAGTGCTCTGGTCAGCTTGTACCACATTAACATACTTAATCCTCTAGTATGATATGGTCACTGTAGTCTGCTGACCAGTCCATCTTGGCCCTTTGTTCACTTTACGTCTTTAGTACTGATAGCTGGCCAGATGTTTTTTCTGCTTGTGTCACTTTGACCAGGGGTTGACATTTAGATGCTCTTTAATGGTGAACCTGGTCATTGAATGGTAAATAAATCTAAAGTCTGTATCTGTTGTCTCTGTTGTATATCTGGGTCACTTTCAGTTAGTAGATTTGAGCTTCATTCTGGGACTTAATGCATTTGCAAAAAGAGTCGCCCCAGTTTAGCCTGTGCCGTCTACACAGGCTAACAGGGACGAGACGTTGTTTATATGGATTTTTGTTTTGTTTTAAGGTCTATTCAAAATAAAAATCCAGTGAAAGCGAAAAGTGTTGTTCCAGATTAGCATGTGCAGACTAATGCATTAGGACATGTTTTACCACAGTTAGGGTCATTTTCATTCCTAAAAGAGTTGATATCATGTAAGAGAGTCCTTACATTGTACTTTTGACTTATCCTTTAGTTACTGATGTGTTTTGTGCACCATTGCTTGGTAAAAAAATAGTCTATTGCTTTCAGAGGGGGTAATCACGTGACAAACAAGATGGCGACGTCCATGCCGAGGCAGGTATTTTTCGTCGTTTTATACCCTGTATTACTTGCATTATTATTCTTTATTCCGCTCACTTTCCAGCCATATTAGGAAGAAAGTTACTGGCTTTTATTTCATAGTAATATTCGCTCTATATCTCGACTTTACTCGGTGCGAAATTTCTTAGCGGGATGACCTAATTAGGGCTCCACTTAGAAAATTTGCGGGGAGTAAAGTCGAGATATAAAGCGAATTTTAATACGAAATAAACGCTTATCACCTTTTTACTGATATGGCTGGAAAGTGAGCGTCATTTAAAAAATAAACAGAAGTAATAAAGGGTATAAAACGGCGAAAAATAACTGTCTCGGTATGGACGTCGCCATCTTGACTATCACGTGATAACCCCCTCTGGCTTTGTTAACATTGTTCTTTTCATTATGGTGTGGTGTAAATTACTTTGTTTGTTTTTTTTTCAAAGTAAGATGGGAGATTGAAAGGGGATAATTTTATTGTTGTTTAGTCTAGCTACAACAATAAACTTGAAGAAAACTGACTAACCCAGAAATAGGCTATGCTAAAATCTTGTTATGAAAGATCTTATTGCAGCATATTAAATGGATTGTAGAAAACTCCTTTAATTTAGTAATTTAGTAATATATACGATAGGAATTTATTGTAAGAGGTGCATTGAATCAGTTAAAAAACCAAAGCCCTAAAAAGCGCAATACATTACAATCTTTCAATGTAGTTTTAATTTTCTTTTACATTGAATGAATTTTCGTTTCGTTTAACATTTAATGAAAATATTAATAAATTTTATCATTCAAATGGAGAAAAAAAAACACCTGCATATTTTGAAAATTGAACTGTTTTACATGTTTATTGAAAACACTTTACAAGTGTTAATGAGCGATAGAAATCTAGCATTTTATGATACCATAAATCTATACATTTAATTTATATTTCGCAAGTATTTTATATCCCTACTATGATCAAACGTGATTGCTTGTTTTCATGATGATGTTTCGAACACCGCAGTAACGCACGATCTTTACACGTTATAGCAGAGTTTACATTTGCAGGTACCCGTTAAATACGTTAAGTGTGTAGCAGTAAATTAGTACAATATTTTAAATTTATAGTTCTTAAACACTTTATTGTTATGCTTAAACTGGCTAATATATATACGCTGTACAGTTCCTGTTAATCCATTTATGACAAATGTATATTTTTTTTAAATATGTTCAAATATTTTATTAAAGCAACTGTTAAGTATTTGGCTTAAATGACTGCTCAATATGACAAGAGATAACAGAACAGAACAGAACAGAACAGAAGTTTATTACGACTTGTACATAGTACATCGTCAGTCTTAACCTTGTAATTATACATACATCAACAGGTCATGTGAATAGGAAGTGATCATACAGTTATAAGTAATATACATTCAATCTAACGTAATGCATGCAAGTAGTTTGAGGAAAAAGAAAATAGCATTTTTACAAACTATTTATGTGGCAGGGTGGCTATCTAGTTATCAACATTTACGGAAATATACTAAATTGGAATTTGATTATCTTGCGCATAAAATGTGTATTATTATGTTAATAATAATAGTAAGACATAACACACATATTTTGCATATATTACATAGTTTCCATAAGGCAGCAAATTAAACAATCAGACACGTCTGTTTTACATCTGAATGTAAAAAAAGAAAGAAAAAAGTAATACTTTTTTGTATTGAACAAATGTTGGGCATGTAACATATAACATATGATTCAGTATGCTCACAGTAATACTATTAAGTAACGAATAGCTATCTGATTGATAGGATAACATACATACACATACATACACAAAAAACAAACAATCACATAAACAATCAAAGAAGCGAACCCGCGGAACAGAAAAAAAAAAAAAAAAAAATCAGCTGGTCGTATTATGTACAACATTCAATAAGGACTTTCTGGTAAAAAGAGCTTCTTTCACAAAAACGGATAACTTAATAACGTCTTTTTTTAGAACATGTTCTCATAAGGCTTAGGAATTTATATACTGATGGTCGCTGGTAATAATATGATTTTATATATTTTTTCCTGATATCGTTATAACAAGGGCAGATTAACATAAAGTGGTATTCATCTTCTATATCACGTGAGTTACAACAACTGCAATACCTTTCTTCCCTTGCTATGCGATTATTAATGTACCGACCCGTTTGAATTCTTAATGGATGGCATGACATTCTTAATCTACAGAAATAAAATCTGAGGCTTTTAGGTAAGACATCTAAATATTTTTCATACTCGAACGATAATTTAAATTCTTTGTACAATATTAAAACTGGACTGTCAAGTGTTTGAAGCCAGTGTTGTTTAAAGCAATCTATGACTCTACATTTAAATTCAGTTAGAAATGTGTTTGTGTTAACATAGTGACCATTTTCAAACACGTAAGCGAACCCGTAATCGTTGAGCAGCTTTTTCACATTTGATACCCAATTTTTCTTGCCATTAATGCAATCTTTAAGAGCCTCATTATAAACAACACTTAGTATAATATTATCACTGTCTTTAATTTTAAACCAATATTTAATTATTCTAATGTATCTGTGTATATATAGAGGATATCTGCCCAGTTCACCATATACTGCAGCAGAACACGAATTGCTTTTTACTCTTAGTAATCTTTTACAAAATTTAAGGTGAATCCGTTCTAGTTCCTTAGATTTAGTGTGACCCCAAACTTCGCACGAATAGTTAAGTATTGGTGTTACAAATGCATCAACTAGTTGACAAAGGGTTTTTGGCGAAAGATCAAAGTCGTCGCATTTGCAAAATAGAACATTTAAAGCTTTCAAGGCCTTTCCATTGAGATGTTCAATGTTTTTACAGAAGTTTCCTGTGTAATTCAAAACAGTACCAAGGTAGTTAAAATCATCGACTACTTCTATTGGTTGGCTATTATAGGTCCATTTTTCGTTTGCTAATAACGCCCCACGTTTTCGGAAAACCATTATTTTAGTTTTTGATGTATTTACAGTAAGACCCCATGTGTTACAATATGAAAACAAAAGATCTAAATGTCGCTGGGTTTCCTCAGGAGTTTTACCTATAATAGCCATATCATCAGCAAACAACAATAAAATCAAAGTTAAATCATCAATACTTAAGCCGGCATCAATGTCGCACTGCAAATATAACTCTAGATCTTCAACAAATAGTGAAAACAAAAGAGGTGACATCACCTCGCCTTGTCGTAAGCCAACAGCATAATTGAAATATTCAGAATAAGAAGAGCATACCTTAACACACGATTTAACTTTTTGGTACATATCTTTAACAATTCTAAGTAATTTTCCATCAATACCAGTTTTAAACATTTTTAACCACAGTGCATTTCTATAAATGGAATCAAAACACTTCATCATGTCAACGTAAATGACATAGAGCCTCTTATTTTCATTGAGGTATTTCTGAACAAGAGAATGTAAAATAAAAATTGGATCTACTGTGGAACGCCCTTTACGAAATCCGAACTGCGAATCCGAAATACTGTTATTGTCCGTACAAAACTTTTCAATGCGTTTATTTAGGACTGTAGTAAATAGTTTTGACAAACAGCTTAAAAGTGTAATACCACGATAATTATTAACCTCGCTTTTGTCGCCTTTTTTATGTAATGGTATTATCAAGCCTTCCATCCAGCTTGCTGGGTAGTAACCTGAATTTAAAATACCGTTAAAAATATCACATAAATGACTGGCTAGAATATCAATACATTCCACGAAATACTCGTTTAATAATTGGTCATTGCCCGGGGTTTTATTACGCTTGAGCGATTTAACTGCACAGCGTATTTCACTTACGGTAATAGGCTGGTCAAGTTCAGTGTTAAAACTAGATAAATTATTAAAATCATGTTGTCTACAAAAATATTCTGCTTCTTCGTTGTAACAATTAGATAAATCGTTACTTAAATTGGCAAAGTATTCTTTAAATGTATTAATAGAAATGCCAGCATTGTCAGATATTGGTTTACTTTTAAAATATTTCCAAAATTCTTTTGGTTTACATTTTTTCAGACGTTCAATTTCTTTCATTTTTGCCCTATAACTGTTATTTTTACATTTCCTTGTGATTTTTTTATAAGTAGATTTGCGTTCCATTAAGAGTACCCTATTTGCGTTATTTTGGTCTGAATTGAAAAGGCGTAGTGCTTGCAAATACGATTCTCTCGCAGAGTTATAGGCATCATTAAACCAATCTGCGTTTTTTAAAACAGTATTTTTGTGGAAAAAAGGTTTATTATTGACAAAATAGCACCTAGAAAACAACGGATTAGCCACGGATCTAACAATTTCAGAAAAATCTTCAACCGTTTTATCAATAGAATCTCTACATGATACATCAATATTTTGAACAATATTGTTAAAACGTGGTAAGTGTCCAATAATGCCTGAACGAAAGAGCTCCGTGTTTTCATCACTCCACTTGCATTTAATTTCGTACTGTGGATTATCGTTCTGAACAGATTTTGGGCATGCTAATGAAAAACGCAACGGAGCGTGGTCACTCCATTTATTAAATGGATCAATAGTAAAATCATTGATAAGTGAAAAATGCCGTTCATTCATTAAAAGGTAATCAATAACAGAACAACCGTTATTCGAACAAAACGTGTAGTTACTAGTATTAAATATACGCCCGTTCGCAATACGCAGTGACGTAGATTTACACAGATCTATCAATTTAATACCGTTGCTATTTTGAACATTATCAACCGAGGCCCGTACAGGGGTACAATCGGGATCATAGTCAGGATCATCTAATATATTATTTATACAATCAAAAGGGATAAAATCGCATTTATTACCAATCCTACTATTTAAATCACCACATAAAACTACACATCCAAGCGAATTAAATACAGAAATATCATGTTCAATTGTATCAAACAAATCAATATCAACAAAATTATTGGCCGGCGATTCCTCACCCCAAATATATGCACCGCATAAATAAACATCTTCAGCAGTATTAAAAAAAAGGTGATCTAATTTTATCCAAATAATAGTGTCATGGTGATTTTTAATTATGTTAATGCCATCTTTCAGATGATCTTTATACAACAAAATAATGCCTCCGCTATTTCTTCTAGCTCTACGGTTTTGAAACTTTCTATAAAAATTGTGTGATTTATAACCATTTAAAGAAATTACGCTTTTAGAGTTAGTCCATGATTCATACAAAAAGCAAATGTCAGAAGTAGCTAAAATGTTAACAAAGTCATGCGATTGCTGTTTCTCTTTAGAAAGTCCATGAACGTTCCATGAGAGGACTGAGAGCTCACCCTCGGCGTCCCCCTAGTCCCTTACCGGTTTACCGTCCACATAGAGAGTATCGTACACCAGCCAAGCACGTTTGCCCTGTTCTCTCGCGTCCTTCATCTGCCTTACTAGTTTCCGGCGCTTGTCAGATACAGCCTTGGGAAATTGTTCAAACATGGAAAAGTTGGTACCCTTGAGTTCTTTCCATTCCCGACGAACACGCTCGCGATCTTGGAAAAAGGTAAATTTGGCGACCACATTTCTAATTTTTCCGGGTATCGGTTGGCCTGGTGATCGGTGAACACGTTCAAACCTGATCGAGTCCACCATGTCCCTCGAAAGCTTAAGGGCTGACTGAATATGCTCCCTCAGCTTCCGTTCGGACACTTCCGCTGGCTCGTTACCGGTGGAATTATCTTCGGGGATGTTGGTGAAGATGAGGTTGTTCCTCATGGACTGCGATTGGAGATATGTTACCTCTTCATGCAGCTCGTCGCGCTGCCTCTCCAGATCGCTGACCCTAGTTGACATCAGGGTAGAACCCATATCAACCAGCTCTACCCTGTCCTCCAGTCGAATAACCCGCTCCTCCGTAGCCTTCGCACGATCCTCAATCGCTATCCACACTTTTCTAATTTCTTTTTCAAAATCTGTAACTTTCTTATCCAGCGACTGAATTCCATCTAGCTTCTTTTCCATACAACTTATGCGCTCAACCAGCAACTGTATTGTCTCAACTAGAGCTTTGATGCAGGGTTGCCCCCCTTCGCTCGCCATTTTACCACGAACTACACTGTCACCACCGCAAACAAACACCTCACAAGCATCAACCGAATCAACCGGCTTACTTAGTTCCGTATCGTTGCCATACAGCACAGAGTTAACTTGGTTTAGTAAGCCACTTACTGATATGTCCAGTTCACCTGACGGGCCTCTTTGTTTACTCTGTTTGCTCTTTATCGTAACACCGTCACTAGTCCCACTGCTGTTACGCTCTTTTCGTTTATATCCTTGATTTTTTGGCATTATAACTTATCAACCACATAATATTTCAACACTTTGAATGAAAATATCCACTTTAAGAATCTAAATTATCACAAAAACACCTTAATTTTTCAATTTTTGCGAGAGCGCGAAAAAGACAACCATTCCCGATCGAATCACGTGACACGTAACCTGGAGGTATCATAAATTGTGTTTAATGACCAGACACATGTGGTTTATTCAGGGTATATGTCCTCGGGTTTATGACACTCTGTTTTCTTAGTAAGTGTCTGGACAGTACCCGATTATAACGAGATAATCGGTTTGTGATGAACAAAGGTGCAATTAAACACTGGGTTATAAATGCTGAAACAAAGAGTGTCCAAATTGGTGTGAACAATTAAATAAAAACAGTTACATTTATCAAGAGGATTTAGTTAATCTTTAACAAGGTAAGTATTTACAGGCATATAGGTTCAAATAAGTTTCTATATGTTGATTACATTAAATCAATCTATTGTTGTTTATTTTCGTCCTTATTTGTGTTCGTTCAGTGAATTGAATTTATTCTGAAAGAATTTCATTTTCTGAGTATTTTGTTGTTCTTAAATAGGGTCGCAAATATCTGTCAAGTAGAGATTGTTATGATAATCTAATCACGATGCGGTTCATCAAATGCAAACAATAGCGAAATGGCCGCAGTGTTGACGGCCAAAACTCGAGCATGAGCAAACGTGACGTCATTATCGGAATCCCTAAAACCTCCTATACTGTTGGGAAAAAGTATATCTTCTTCCCAAATGGTACCAAAAAAAATTGAAGGTTTCAATAAACCAATATCCTCGGCCACGCCACGGCCAGAACATTTAGACTACTCGGCGGCCGCGTCGTGTGTTCACGCGTCGTATCGCTGAAGCACTCGGCATCGATCCGCGCAATGAAGCCGAGTCTATATTTACCTCGCGTACTTTCGCGGAATAAATTCGCCGCATACGTACGCGGCGGATCAAGTGAAAAGATATACACGTACATGTACATTTGTGTAGCGTAGATACCTAGATTTACGCGACTTTCATAGTTATTATTTTTACGTTTTAATAAGCGATATGGCACGTAATGATTTTTAACAAATAATCGTTGAATTAATTACGCACAAATGTAAATGTTTCGTTCGATTCTCAAATGAGCATTATTAAATTTGTAATCCGAAACACGCTTCCACATTTTAATGCTAACGCGACATTAACAAATTCTAGCGTCAAATAAACAGTGCTAAAATATCCCTTGTCTTAATAAAAAGCGCGCGAAAACAATGCAGACATGTAGAACGTCGTATGGAAAATGTGGGTGTATTTTGTGTTTTAAAAAAACATGACCATCACGTCAGGCGATTTACGCGTGTTCAGTGGAAAAAACCCGCCCCGATTGGACTTTATTTCATCACATCTTTAAATAGTAAAAATCCCAAAATGTATTTGATACTTAAGAAAAATGGCGAATGTGTGTGTTTCTTGAGCACTTTAATCGTTGCTTCAAAACTGGAATATACGAGATTATCGGGTAAAAAGTAGCGATTTCAACTGTAAAATATGAACAAAAAATGAAACGAGTTTGTAAACGCATAATCAAACAATAGTTATAATAAGCTGATAATTAACAAAACAACAATTAAGTCTTGATTATTGATGTGGCTTCAAACTGCTAATTGTCTCAGCTACAATATTATAGCAAAATCAACAAGCAATTATAAATCCCCCATCTGCTGGAGCCTTGACCACTTGTAGGTGCGAAAACAGCTGCCTGGTCTCCTTGATGTCTTGATATGAAAAGGAAATAATTGTACATAATTACGTGACCTTGTTTAGGTGTGAAATACATACACGGGCGGGAAACAAACTTACTTGGCCAGACACATTAAATATGCGCTAATACAATCGGCGCTTATTTAATTAAATATGATTTTAAATATCATTATTATTGTGTGTTTTTTAAATTTATTGACTAACTTATAATTTTTTAAAGATTTTTATTTTATGATGCGCATCGACTCGGTGTCATATCACGGATCGCGGCTTGCCTCAGCATGTCTTGCCAGTAAGATGCGAAGCATCGCGGCGAAATGCGACGTGCCGCCGCATACTGTCGCGGCTTCAACGGCAGAGTCGGCATCGACCCGTTGCGCCTTGATTCCACGGATCGCGGAAAATGTTTGTTCCGCGTTGGCTGTACTGTACCTTGTAATATTAATTGTTTGTTTTTTTTGCATACTTATTTACCAACATTACCCCAATATATAGACAAAAGCAGACAACTGTATCAAGCATTTTGTAAGAATTATGTTAACTTTTTATACTTAAAGTTATGTAACTCTGACTGACATTTTGACAGAATAATGGCCCTTTTTATACTTAGATAATTTAACATTTTTTGTGTTTTGGTCAATTTTACTCTTAAAGTATCATAGCTATTGCTTTCAGACTTGGAAAACTAGATAACTATCGTAAGGGGACTGTACAGGGCAAATTGCATAACTCTGGTTGGCATTTTAATGGAATGATGGCCCTTTTATACTTAGATAATTTAACATTTGGTTAAGTTTTGTGTTTTGGTCCATTTTACTCCTAAAGTATCATAGCTATTGCTTTCAGACTTGGTAAACTAGCTAACTATTGTAAGGGGACTGTACAGAGCAAGTTGCATAACTCTGGTTGGCATTTTAATGGAATTATGGCCCTTTTTTGTCTTAGTAATTTTGAATATTGTGTAAAATTTTGTGTTTTGATCCACTTTAATTCTAAAGTATCAAGGCCATTGCTTTCAAACTTCAAATACTTTCTTACTATCATGAGGTTACTGTACCTGGCAAGTTGACTTTGACCTTGACCTTTGAATGACCTTGACTCTCAAGGTCAAATTAATACATTTTGCTTAAATTGCCATAACTTCTTAATTTAAGATCAGATTTAATTCATACTTTGACAAAACAACACTTACCTGACATATCACAAAGGACTCCACCCAAGCGATCACCCACGCCCCAACCCAGAATCCCCCCCCCCCGATTTTTTTTTCTTATCTTTGAAAGATCATCTAATACATGACCCCATCCCCACATTATACTCCCCTCTCCACTCCCACCACAGCCCCACCCACCAAAAAGATTTTTTTTCTTTGAAACATGGTAAAAAAACATAAATATTTATTTATTTTATTTTTAAAGGACGGTCCAACCATCCCACCCAAGCTATTGCTATCAAACTTGAAATAAAATTTTTGTTTTCTGTCTTTACAACTTTTCAATAGATTGTGGAAAATATACCTGAACTCAGAATCGTCTATAAAGTACAAGTTCTTTAAATTATAAGCGATCAATATGGTTCAATTATGGTCCTCTTCCACTTAGAATATGACTATATTACATTGACCTTAGTGATTATGAACAATTTCTTTATGATGGCTTACGCTATACTGTCAAGCATTCGAAAAGTTGAGTGCGCGGTTTTCTGACAGCTCTTATTCTTTCCACTGTCAGTTTGTAGTTGTTTTTATGTCCCCCAGTCTATACTGGGGGACATATTGTTTTTGCCCTGTCTGTTGGTTTGTTTGCGTCAAACTTTAACATTTGCCATAATTTTTGCAATATTGAAGACAGCAACTTGATATTTGGCATGCATGTTCATCTCATGCAGCTGCACATTTTTAGTGTGAAAGGTCAAGGTCATCCTTCAATGTCAAATATATGGCTTCAAAACGGCGCATAAGGGGTAATTGTGTTTTTGACATATCTCTTGTTTATCATTACCTGTAGGCTGTACTTACATTAAATTACTTCTTGTTAATGCCTCTGGATTATTGGCTAGCCGAAGTGAATGGCAAGGAAAACACTGTGCAGCAACACACTAACAACTATTTGAAATAATCAAATGTACTAAAACTGTATGTTTTCTTGTTTATGCCCCTGGATGACTTGCTAGCAGCAGTGGATGACAAGGAGAACACATTGCCCAACTCTGCTGCCGACGTCCCTATGGTTACATCAAAGTCTGAACTCTTGACCCCGTGCCTCTCTGACCCCATGGCGGAGTTTGATGACGACCCTACAGAGGGGACTGGGATCGATGGCATCAATAATCTTCCAGACATAAATAATGAGGTAACTTAACTGAAATCACTTACCCTTTTTCACCTGCTTGTTGTCACTCCAAAAATGAGATTAACCCTTTCCCTCTCAGAAGCGAAGTGAAAATGGCAAACAGCATAAAACCAGAACAGCCTGTTTGTAACACACAGTCTGTTCAGGTTTTCTGCTGTTTGCTTCTTGTGTTTAACACACAGTCTGTTCAGGTTTTCTGCTGTTTGCTTCTTGTGTTTAACACACAGTCTGTTCAGGTTTTCTGCTGTTTGCTGCTCATCAGTAACTAAGGGTTGGAAATGAAGCCTTTAAAACTTGAATTAAGTAAAAAAGGTCTTACATTTAATGTAGCTTTCTAAGGGAAAACAAAAGCGTCAAAATACGTATCTAAGTGGTAAAAGGTTAAATTAAAGACCTTTCATACAAGATTCACGTTTAAGAGGCTTCGTTTCCAACCTTAAGATACTGATGAGCAGCACACAGCATTAAACATGAACAGACTGCAAAATACTCGCAGGCTGGTCTACTTTTATACTGTTTGCATATGGCTATTTTCACTTTAAGACATAGACCTAAGAAATTATTTTTTTTTATGCTTTCCGGTGGTTTATAGAGAAATATCAGTGAAATAAAACTGATATTTCACTGTTTCAAGCAGTGAAAAATAACAGTGAAAAATATCGATATTTTTCACTGTTTAACTGTGAAATGATGTCATTTTTTCGACGAAATGACGTCAATAATTAAGTGAAAATATCCAGTTAATCTCTTTTACAATGTGAATAAACGTTGAAAAAAGCATAAAATTAAAAGAAAATTTGTTGGATTCGATGGAATATCGATTTTAATTCACTCGTGATCATACAAAATATATATTTTCACTCGTGGCCGTGCCACTCGTGATACTATTATTTTATATGATCACTCGTGAAATAAAATCGATATTCCATCGAATCCAACAGAGATCCTTTATAGAATTAGGTTGTTTCATGGGCTCAATGCAAAGTTACACGTTGCATTAAAGCATTTATAGCAATGTACAGTTTTAAGAATAGAGAGGATATTTGTTGGATTCGATTTTATTTCACGAGTGATCATAGAAAATTATATTTTCCCGAGTGGCGCACCCACTAGCGAAAATATATTTTGTTTATGATCACGAGTAAATTAAAATCGATATTCCATCGAATCTAACAAATTCTTTTTATGTTATGCTTTTCTTGACCGTTTATTCACATTGTAAAAGAGTTAAACTGGAGAATTTTGCTGGAATAATGACGTCATTTCGTCAAAAACATGACGTCATTTCACACTTTAACAGTGAAAAATATCGATAATTTATCCTGCCTCTGTTGACCGAATAAAGCAGGGTCGAAAGAACTAGTTGATAACCGGCAATACCTCGCATGCCCGCGATCTTCTGTAAGTACATATTCCTACGCGCCGATTAACATGTTCGAATATTTGACCTTGTAAATTTATTGAGACGCGTCATGAATGTTATCGTTTAATTAAATTTACATAATCCTATTTAATTTCTTCTTTATAATATATTATCGAACCAGCTTTCCGTATTTTTTATTTTCATTAACTTGATTTTGCAATTTATGACGTACCTAGTGTGACGTCATTTCTCTGACGAAACATACTAGTTAAAGCCAGACTCTGGATCTGAGGGACTATTTGGACGTGGTGGTTTTTAACAGTAATAATTTTTTAAAGCATCAAATGAATCCATTACATATTTTTGATTGTTTGATTGTCCTGCATAATTGTTAACTTCGATAGCCTTTTTTTTAGGAATTAAATAACTTGCTCATAGAGGATTACGATTTCGTAAACGTGTTTTGGGTCAGACTCAGAGTCTGAGAGTGGTTAGCATTCGATACAAACGCTATTACAAATAGTTTGGTTTAAAATACATTTCAATAAAGGCATGAGAAAACAGGAAATGGATTGCGATAAAGGGATGGAAGAACAGAAAATGGAAGTGCATATCGTTGTTACTTTATTGTTATAAGCATTGGATTAAAGTTGTCATTGAGGTAAATAAAACTTAGTTTTTGTTTTGCTGTTGCATTTGTTTTCAATTTTTACCAAGAAAAGTATCACATTCTCGATTTGTTTTCAGCTCACCTGAGCACAATGTGCTCATAGTGAGCATTTGTGATCGCCTTTTGTCCGTCGTCCGTCGTGCGGCGTCAACATTTGCCCTGTTAACACTCTATAGGTCACATTTATCGCCCAATCTTTATGCAATTTGGTCAGAAGATTAGTCTTAATGATTTTTTGGATGAGTTCAAAAATGGTTACGTTTGCTTGAAAAACATTGCTGCCAAGGGGCGGGGCATTTTTCTATCTATGGCTATATATGGCTATAATGAAATCTTGTTAACACTCTAGAGGCCACATTTGTTGTCCAATCTTAATAAAACTTAGTCAAAAGATACATCCTAATAATATCTTGGATGAGTTTTAAAATGATGCCGGTTGATTGAAAAACATGGACTCCAGGGTGCGGGGCATTTTTACTTATATGGCTATAGTAAAACATTGTTAACTCTATAGAAGCCACATTTATTTTCCGATCTTCATGAAACTTGGTCTGAAGATTAGTCCCAATGATATATTGGATGAGTTCGAAAATGGTTTTGGTAGCTTGAAAAACATGGCCATGAGGGGGCGGGGCATTTATCCTTATATGGCTATATATGATTTTTGTTAAACATTGTAAACACTCTAGAGGCCACATTTATTGTCCAATCTTCATGAAATTTGGTCAGAAGTTTTATCTTAATGATATCTTGGATGAGTTTGAAAATGGTTACGCTTGCTTAAAAAACATGGCTCACAAGGGGCGGGTCATATTTCCTTATATGGCTATAGTAAAACCTTGTTAACAGTCTAGATGCCACATTTATTCTCCAATCTTCATAAAACTTGGTCAGTAGATTTGTCCCAATGATATCTTGGATGAGTTCGAAAATGGTTTTGGTTGCTTTAAAAACATGGCCACCACGGGGATATGGCTATATATGGCTTTAGTAAAACCTTGTTAACACTCAAGAGGCCTCATTTATTGTCCAATTTTCATGAAATTTGGTCAGAAGATTGGTCTCTATGATATCTTAGATGAGTACAAAAATGGTCACGTTTGCTTTAAAAACATGGCTGCCTTGGGGCTTGGCATTTTTCCTTATATGGCTTTATATGGCTATAGTAAAATCTTGTTAACACTCTAGACGCCATATTTAGTGGCCGATCTTAATGAAACTTGGTCAGAAGATTTATCCCAATAATATTATGGACCAGTTTAAAAATGATGCCGCTTGGTTAAAAAAATAGCCGCCAGGGGGCGGGGCATTTTCCTTATATGACTTTATTAAAACCTTGTTAGCACTCTAGAGGCCACATTTATTGTCCGATCTTCATGAAACTTTGTCAGAAGATTAGTCCTAATGATATCTTGGATGAGTTCGAAAATAGTTTTGGTTGCTTTAAAAACATGGCCACCCGGGGGCGGGGCATTTTTCCTAATATGGCTATATATGGCTTTAGTAAAACCTTATTTACACTCTAGAGGCAACATTTATTGTCCAATCATCACGAAATTTTGTCAGACGATTCGTCTCAATGAAATCTTTGATGAATTTAAAAATGGTTCAAGTTGGTAGAAAAACATGGCCGCCAAGGGGGCGTTGCATTTTTCCTTATAAAGCTATAGTAAAACCTTGTTCACACTCTAGAAGCCGCATTTATTGTCCGATCATCATAAAACTTGGTGAGAAGATTTGTCCCAATGATATCTTGAACAATTCCGAAAATGGTTCCAGTTGCTCGAAAAACATGGCCACTAGGGGGTGGGGCATGTTTCCTTATATGACTTCATGTATCTTCACGAAACTTTGTCAGAATATTTGTTTAAATAATATTTTGTATGTGTATAAAAATGGTTCTGGTCTGTTGAAAAACGTGGCTGCCAGGTTGTTCACTTAATATCATGAAAGTTGGTTAGAACATTTGTTCTAATGATATCTTGGGCTGCACAGAACAGGTCAGTTCCTTTAAATCTCATGTGGGCGACTTTGGGCCTTTCATGCCCTTTTGTTTTTAAAGTCAGTCTTCTCATACTAATAATTTGAAATATTTGCTGAAGAGTTTTAATCTTTATTTCTTTCCATCTGAGTCTCTCGGGTGAGCGACCCAGGGCCCTTTGGGGCGTCTTGTTCTAACTCTATTTTAAAGTCACGATATTATATTTTAGCGTTTCTGATCGACAAAATCGCCAATAGCATTGAATCTGTCAGCTCGTGATATAAGTTGAACATGTAAAAGAAAATGGCGATTGTACAAAACATCAAAGTAACTCTATAAATGATATAGTATTCATTAGTTAAACAGAGCTCGGTCAGCAGCTGGAGAATGCACGTCGCGATCGGGGGAAGAGTCACTCGCAGAAGATTTTCTTGAAGACTCCGAATGGCGACTCTGTGAATCAAGCGAGTACCGTCATCCCTCAACCCGGACGTCCTCTCCTCCTGACTTCGCTGAATCCCAGAATTTGGAAGCATCGCTAAGCGGAATGGTAATTGTCCGTAGGAAAAAATGGTTTCACTACATCGCCGGAAGAGGGACGGGTACAGAGGAACTGGCAGCGCAGTGGACGAGCGTGGCAGAGATACAGGCCAGGATTTCGAGGCGATGGCCCTATGAAGATAATGGAAGTGTCGAAGGTCGGCGATACCCAGTACGCTCAACGTGCTGAGGAACCCGTTCTGGGGTTTGGGTCGACAGCTTGTAAATTCTAGAGGCCATACAAGCAGCGGAGCGCGCAAGGAGCGGGAAGAAGATCTTCGTTAGTTTTCAGCACTCACTTTGCAGAGTAACCTTGTAGTTTTTAAGGGAAACAAGACATAATTTGTCGATAAATTGTCTACCAGTGCACATTAAGGTGTCATTTGCCATCATGCACTGGTCTATGTGGATCAAAATTATTTCGTTCGCGAATACCCGAGCAGCCGATGTGAATTTGACAAGCCACATATCAGGTATTCTGACAAAGATAGCGGAACTGTCCGAGGGTTCCCGATGGGCATTAAAAGTGTTCATGTTGCAACACACCAGGTGCTGTAACTCAATATAGACTTGGAATTCAGAACATTAAGTATTTTAGGGTGAAAAATATAAATCGGAATAAATGCACACGATGAAAAGTATTGACCCATTGAAACTATAGCAAAAATACGTTAATTTACGAATTAACATTACAGTAGATGGCTCGTTCATAAAAATATTAGTGACGGTGGTGAAGAGGAGTTACACGTTAATGTCAGTACGGTTCGTTCATAAAAATATTGGTGACGGTGGAGTAGAGGAGTTACACGTTAATGTCAGTACATGAAAATGAATAAAAATGAAATTGAAACGCATTTAAAGAAGCATTTATTTTCAGGCTAAAAATATTTATTATTGTTTAATTTGGTTTGATCGAGAATTTAATACAACGCTCGTTAATAACAATACATTTATTATTAGAATGATGGTGTGGTTCATTCTTTGTTTGACTCACTGACTTTTCCTTCTGATCGCCAGAAACAGCCTGTGGCAGTAGCAGCAGCAGCAGGTAAAGTTTGATTTAAGAAATACGTGTAAATTAGAATGTAGTCAAAATTAATGTTTTAACAATTTACAAAACATTAAAAACATTTGAAGAATGTGTGCAAATCATGTTCCCTAAAAGTTGTGAGCAATTCGTCAAGTGACTCCTGATTTCAAATTAAGCAAGGTTTATTTTTTCGTTCAAAGTCGTGGCCAGTATTGGGCCTCATTACTGATGAGGAAAAGTATATCTTCTTCCCAAATGGTACCAAAAAAATTGGTTTCAATAAAATTTTTTTTAGATCTCTACATTTAGTTCCAATCCAGATCTTTAAGTTGAACCTTAGTGAATATAATATTGAAGACATGTTTACTCTCAATTGTTGAGCATTTGTAAGCAAAACTTTGTGATTCTTGAATAGACAAAATCTTAATAACTTTATTTTATAGTTATATTGAATGCATAAGCAGGGTTTTATTAGGCCTTGGGAAAAGGGTCTAAGCCTTGAAATATTGGGTTTGGGTGACTTTGAAATAATGTTTGTGCTTTTAAACTGATATGGACTGACATTGCTAAGGTTCAGTATTGTGTGTGTGTGTTTCAGTGAACCTAGGTTTGAATCCAGGCCAGCCAGCGCAGGTTGGTAATTCCAATCCGACCCTGAACTCCCTCACTGCTGTGGGTGGTTTGAATGCCACAGATGGGCTGCATATTGTGGCACAGACAAACAAAGGCGCAAAACAGTGGCATGAGAGTGTCACACAGGATCTCAGAAATCATCTTGTCAATAAATTGTGAGTATATTGATCATTGTGTTGGTTTAATATTTCATCGCTGAGTGGCAGATATTTACAGTTATCTAATTCAAATTAAAAAAGTTAAAAAGAATCTTCTGGTCTGACTGGACAAGTGGAAAAATTCAAGGCCAATTCATTTAATGAAATAAAAAGAAAAAAATGCAGATAAATTTATTAATTTGGCTTGAAATTCCTTTCATTTGATATTTAAATGAAAAAGCTGATTTACCAATGCTTACTCTCTACATCATAATTGTACAAGGGAGGAAAAGGTGTAGTTCAAATTGCATCATTGTCACGATTATTATCGTGACCATATCAAACCTCGTCTGTACAGAATAAAAAACTTAGATAGGAACCGTTAAAACACAAACATTATAAAATTGGCAAATAAACATTTTTTTCCGATGTGTATCAGGTGGGCGACCTTGTTCAAATAAAACTTGTGTAAAAATATCGCTTAATATATGTTGTTAAATTACTGAAAACTAACATCGTAACATTTTAAGGCCAGGACAAGTATTTTTATGTTCAGGATAAGGGACATATTAGGGCACTAGTCTAACAAATAAGTGCACTGAGTAGTCTGAAAAAAGGCTAATTTTAATGACTTTATTTTTGAGCGATCTCACAATGAAAGGTCACAGTGGTCGGGACTGTTCCTGAAAATATAAAAAATTGGCAAAACAAAATCCATGTTTTACTGTTGCATGATCTTTGTAAAAATTTCATAAACAATGGGTAACAGTTACTATTTTGAATGAACAGGGTATTTCACAAATAATATTTTAAAACAAATTATATTCTTTAATTCTCTTTTTCCTTTTAAACAATTTCTGACATAACTGGTTAAGCTAAAAAGTAGCTATTTTTCTTCAGGGTTCAAGCAGTATTCCCCAATCCAGATCCAGCTGCATTAAAAGACAGAAGGATGAACGATCTTGTTGCATATGCAAGAAAAGTGGAAGGGGACATTTATGAAACAGCCAATAGAAGAGTTTGTATATTGAGCACACTACTTATTAATTCAGCAAACATATTAAAGAAGTCTGCGTTGAAATGAAAATATAGGGGTAAGCTGTACAATTGTTTAAATGGCCAGTTAGGTTAACAGTTTTTAAGTTAACATGTGCACTGCATATGGTAATCTTTGGGCTCCCTATTGTATGTCTTTAAACTTGATTAAAAAAACAATTGTTAAATTGGTCTTTGAAATTCCCTGAGGTCAAAAGTGTTTTCTCTTTTTAGCTCGCCTGATTACAATGTGCTCATGGTGAGCTTTTATGATCGCCTTTCTTGTGCGTTGTGAGGCGTCAACATTTGCCTTGTTAACAGAGGCCACATTTATTGTCCATTCCTTATGAATTTGGTCAGAAGATTTGTCCTAATATTATTTTGGACAAGTTTGAAAATGGTTCTGATTGGCTGAAAAACATGGCCGCCAGCGGGCGGGGCATTTTTCCTTATATGGCTATAGTAAAGCCTGGTTAACACTCTAGAGGCCACATTTATTGTCCGATCATCATGAAACTTGGTAAGAAGATTTGTCCCAATTAAATCATAGACGAGTTCGAAAATGGTTCCGGTTGCTATAAAACATGGTCGCCAGGAGGTGGAGAATTTTTTTAATATGGTTTTACAATTATGAATTTAGTAAATCCTTGTTAACACTCTAGAGGCCACATTTATTGTCCGCTTTTAATGAAACTGTGTCATAAGATTTGTTTCAATGATATCTTGGATGAATGCCCCACTTATACCTCGGACAAGTTAATGGCTTCTGTTGGTTGAAAACATGGCCGCCAGGGAGCAGGTCAATTTTCCTTATATGGCTATAGTAAAACCTTGTTAACACTCTAGAGGACACATTCATTGTTCGGTCTTCATGAAACTTTGTCAGAATATTTGTCTAAATATAATCTTGGATACAGGGGTTTCACTGGCCTAAAAAAAGTTGTCGCCACTTTTTTGCAATATTAAAACCCTCTGTTTATCTGACCTTGTTATTAAGAACAATCATTAAAGAAACATTACAGCTAAATTAATGTCATTAACTATATTATTTATCTAATAACTATGATTTCCTAGAATTACACAAATAACAAGAAGTAACACAAGTATTAATACGCTTTATTTTTAAACAACTAACACATTTTTTCACATCATAAACAAAACAGGTGATCAAAATTATCATATAATTTTAACATTTCTGTAACAGTAGGCTGCATAAATATTTCAGATTTATCTATTTGAACATAAAACCACAGAACTAAGCTGTAAAATAAGCGTCATTTCCATTAAGAAGTTACATTAACTTCATTCTCATGATTGAAATGATACATTATGATTGTTTATGATAGGAGATATCAGATTCTATTTAATTACATTATTTCAAATCATTAACCATTGTCATCATTGTTGACAGTTTGATTGGGTTGCGAACATGACGATATAAATAAAACACTTTACTTGCGAAGCGCTAAATCCTCCTTCCAAACAAGATCTGTTTTTATTGAAATAACTACTGTCTTCCCTTTTTATACGCCCGTTCAAAACGGGACGTATACTAGTTTCACCCAAGGCGGGCGGGCGGCGTCCACATCAGTGTTCGCTCTCTTTTTCAAATAGTTATCATCCGATCTTCACCAATCTTGGTCAGAAGTTGTATTTAGAGAATAACAAAGTCAAGTTTGAATATGGGTCATGCTGGCACTTAAACTAGGTCACGAGGTCACTTAGTGCACGTCAAGCATTTAGCATGGTGTCCGCTCTCTAATTGAAGTAGTTTTCATCCGATCTTCACCAAATATGGTCAGAAGTTGTGAGGAGATGATATCTAGGTCACGTTTAAATATGGGTCATGTCGGGTCAAAAACTAGGTCACGGGGTCACATAGTACATTTCAAGGATTTAACATGGTGTCCGCTCTCTAATTGAAGTTTTTTTATCTGATCTTCACCATATTTGGTCAGAAGTTGTGTCTAAATGATATCTAGGTCACGTTCAAATATGGGTCATGCTGAGTCAAAAACTAGGTTAACGAGGTCGCTTAGTGCATTTCAAGCATTAAGCATGGTGTCCGCTCTCCAATTGAAGAAGTTTTCATCCGATCTTAACCAAATTTGGTCAGAAGTTGTGTCCAAATGATATCTAGGTCAAGTTCAAATATGGGTCATACCGGATCAAAAACTATATCTCGAGTTCATTTAGTGCATTTCAAGAATTTAGCATAGTGTCCACTCTCTAAATGAAATAGTTTAATCCGATCTTCATCAAATTTGGTCAGAAGTTGTGGCTTAATGATATCTAATTCAAGTTCAAATATGGGTCATTGCTTGGTCAAAAACTAGGTAATAGGGTTTCTTAGTGCATTTCAAGGAATTAGCATGGTGTCACTTAAATGGTAAAGTTATCAAGTTGTCCAAAACATTCAAACGGGCGTATCTTGTGACAGTTTTGCACTTTTGTTTATGTTAAATTTTATCATGATGGATGACTGTTAAAAAATTAGAAATCAATTCCAAATAATGTGCAGATTAACCTTGTTTTGAAGAAAACCGCATTTCCGCATTCAAAATATGTTTAATTTTAAAGATAATCTTTAACAGGTTGTCACTTTTATTTGGAACAAAGGGGAAATAAGCGATAACTATCAATGACCCCGGGTCTTGTTTGTACGCAATTTGATGACTAAATATGCTTCAGTAATTTGCCAGACGAGATAAATAAAGATTAGCACAGACTACAATTTCAGTGTCAGTTATGAAATTCGCCAAAAAAAGAATTGTCGCGACAAATTGAAAATATGCTGCAAGTGGCGACAATGGCGATCGGCAGCAACCCCCCTGGGAAGAGTTCTAAAAACAATCGGTTCGTTAAAAAACATGGCCGCTAGGGGTCGGGGCATTTTTCATTATATGAGTTTAGTAAAACCTTGTTTACACTTTGGAAATCACATTCATTGTCCAATATTCCTGAACTTTGTCAGAACTTTTTCTAATGATATTTTGGATGAGTTTTGAAACTGGTTGTAGTGAGTTGAAAACATGGCCGCTAGGGGGTGGGGGCATTTTTCATTTTATGGTAATAGTAAAACCTTGTTACCACTCTAAAAGTCACATTTATAGTCCAATCTTTATTATACCCTCACAAACGAAGTTAAGGGTGGGTATATAGGAGTGAGCTTGTCTGTCGGTCGGTCTGTTGGTCTGCCGATCTGTATTAAGTGTCCCGCTCTCTAATTCAAGTTGTTTTCATCCGATCTTCACCAAACTTAGTCAGATTTTGTACCTAGTTGATGTCTAGGACAAGTTCGAACATGGGTCATGCCGGGTCAAAAACTAAGTCACGGGGTCCACTTAGTGCGTTTAAAACATTGAGCATGGTGTCCGCTCTCTAATTACATAGTGTTAATGTCATAAATAAGTTACCTGCTATCTATAAGCTTTCTCCTTTCCAAGCGGAATTAACTCATCTGGAATTTAACTGAGAATCGGCCACCTCCATACCGTAATACAGACCAGGTTAAACATAGCGCAATGCAACCTAGGCAAAAACCGGTAACCAACCCTCAACATTCTTTCCGGATCGACCAGGTTATACGTGTCTTTCACGGCTCTGATTTGAAAATTGATTTTTTTATTATTTCACTTGGTTGATTGGGGTTTTGAATAGATAAATTGTGTTAGTTATCTTTTTACTTCACATTCTGATTAATTTATGTGGATTATATGGACTTTTGTTTCATTTGTAAAGGTAAGCCATGATTGTATTTATTGAACAATGGTTTAATTTTACCATGCATGGTGTTTTACGGTCCGGTCCGGTCACCGGTCATCATCTCTCAACGGGGACCGGTCCGGTCACTGGTCAGAAGAAGAAGTCTTTCATAATCATCGGACTATTTTTCTTCTTCGTCGAAGGGACTCATCATCGTCAACGAGCTGCCACCATAGATACAACAGGGTAGACATCGGACGAGCCTCTTCTTCATTGAGCACCACAGGATAGTCATCGAACACACCTCTCCTTCATTGAGCATAACAGGATAGTCATCTTATGGCATCCACACATGTTGCAGTCACCGAACCGTATTTGTATACGAACACTAGTTCGTTTAACTTTCAGGCTTCGGGATTAGGTGTTCTATTCTCCACTACGACTACAATGGACACTTTATGCCTATTAATACTGATAATCTAGCGTTGTTTTCCGGTTTACATTATCAGATGACTAAGTGGATGGTCATTGTTCTGCACCAGATATTTCCATTCTGACGCAGTTATATTACACTGATCCGGTCCGATCACCGGACATCGGTCACCATTCACCGGTCATATCACCGGTCGTTGGTCACCGGTCAGAATAAGTAGTCGTTCATCATCATCGGATTATGTTTTCTCCTCTTCTTCGTTATCATCATCGGACTATTCTTCCTCTTCTTCTTCGCCATCGAATGAATCTTCGTCGTCTGCTTTAAATGATGTCTCATCGCCATCGGATTGGACTTTGGGCCCGCTCTTCTTTTCCGAGCAGTTCTCGACATTGATATCAGGCCATATTGATTCTACCATATTTCGGTCTTTAACCGGTAACGTCACCGGCCTATTAAGACTGGTCCGTTCACCTGGCTACAGTCACCGGTCATTGACCAGTCCGGTTCGATTACCAGTTACCAATCACCGGTATTACTGTTATCGGTCATAATTTGTAGCCTCACGGGTATCTTCTACCTTTGGTTACCAAATCATCTCCGCTGACTTGGTCTATGGTTGATTTTCCTCACCAGCAAATCCATTCTGGTACTGGATATGAACTACTAATACCAGAAAATTATGAAATACTTCTATCTGTTATTTCTACCTCTCTCTCAGTCGGCTACATGCACACTTCTGGTCTTGCAGATGGTACGGCTGAGGTGGGCTCGGAGTCTTACATCGAGATCGAATTTACTATTTGACCTCTATTAATCAGATCTATAATTTATGTTCAAGACCCTACGGACGAATTCTTAAACCGCCTTTACCTGTCACGGAACAGTTGGGGGAACATACGTGACTCTAGCAGGATTAGCAAGACGACTTTTGTGTCGACTTCTGCTTTTCTATTGCTCCTACGACAGTGCATGTTTTCAAGTTACTGGAATCAATAATATTTCTGCCGCATCGTCATGAATTCCCCCTAGGACATGACTTAGCCTACACCGCTTGATGGCGGTAAAGGTACTAGTCCCCTGTATCTGACCTGACTAACAATTTGGATTTGTTTCCAAACTGTCGGGCCAGTTTTCTGACATCATATTTTCGCTTCCTATGCCAGTTGTTTCTACTACTATCTCAGTTATTTACTCCATGTTGGAAAATTGACAACTGAGAGAGGGCTGATACATAGCACTGTCTATCAGCTCAAACCGCATAGCGGGCCAACAATCTTGAAGATGACTTGGAAGCTATTGAACTCAGATCTTATATGCTGACGATTTGGAAGGACATCATCCTATAACAGATCGTATTCCTATCGAAATTCGTCTGGTTAGGATTCTTGAAATTGAGGGCTTAACCAAGGTAACTCCTATGGTTTTCACCTTTTCTGCGACCAACACCTCTGATGCCGGAGGTACCCGACTTTCAGTCATATGTCCGTACTTTCGCAAATCGATGATTTCGCGGGCTTTATTCTCCAGGATTTTAAAGGCGCCTTTTATTGGTTCAAGAAAGAGGCTACTGTAAATAGGGCATATACTTAAAAGTGTTCAAACACTTTCCTATTCTACCAATTTTCAAGTCTGTTGGGAGTGGAAAAGTTCGGCTTGCCGTTATTGTTTTCCCCACCCATCCTTGAATAATGATTTTGGGCCACCGGTCGATATTTACCGGGCCGGTCACCGGTCTTTCTGCTGAGACGTCTTTTCTTACGTCCGTTTCAGCTTTATTTTTAAGTTTATTGGAATTGATTTCATGATTATTCAACGACACGGATTGCCATCTTTTTGTCATTATTTCCCACTATTCAGTGGTGTCTACACTATTAGATATTTTTGTTAGGAGTATAGTTTCTTCTACCACAACCTTCTTTACATCTTATACAGATGTGAGCAGGGAAGGCTGGGGACGATCACCTGGAACTACTTATCCTGATATTCTCTAGTATGTGGTATCCTAATAAATATCACCTGCACATCAACATCTGGTAAAGCGAGCATTCTTTTGAGCTGTTTTTCATTTACAACACATTTTTACATCCCTTTGTGATGGTTTCAGCTAACACACATCGGTCGTGGTTGGTCGTGGTTGGTCGTGGTTACATCCAGACACAGAGGTGAAACTATTTACACTCCTTGTATCTGAAAACCAGGAATTTATTCGTTATTTGCAAGAACATTAATTTTCTCTATCGTCCTACACATAGCAGGTCGCCTCAACGCCCTGTTTGACATTTTTGTCATGCAGTGTTTTGTGTTACTTAGTCTTTCATTAGAAATGGTTAAATTGAAATTCTCTTTCGTTAGTTTCTCGAGAATTCGGTTTAAATGAATGTGATTTGTGCATGCACAGAAGTATTTTACAAAATGGCAGACAAAATCGCAGATCGCAGTGTAAATACTGAACAAAGTGAACACATTTCACAGAATTATTCAGCAGCGTGTGCGATTGTTATACATTCGTCCGTTTGACATCAGCTGGATACTTCCTTTATATTTCATCCATTTTATTCATTGGAATATCTGGTGAGCTTTTGCCATATTTTCAT